>NC_056731.1:514936976-515186976 GCF_019279795.1 Protopterus annectens
CACACACACACACACACACACACACACACACACACACACACACACACACACACACACACACACACACACACAGAGAAACACACACAGACACACACTTTGAGATTTGATTTATTTACAAACACACAGACACTCCGGGGAAGGCTAGCACAGGTTTACTATCTATGTCCCTTCTGCCCAGACTATAAGGTAGTTTTCACTGCCACCAACCACTACTTATTAGCTACTATAAAGGCCCTTATTAAGGGTGATCAATCCTACTGTGTAATGTTATTATTATCCAAATAGTAAGTGTGACCGAGATGAATGCTATTGGAGTGGCCTATACAGTGTCACCAAATACATATGCAAGTACGCTAACAGCTTAAATATATTTAAACAAACAAGCTACAATTAAAAGGTTTAAATATGTTTAATAATAAATAATAAATGAACAAGACAGTACTCAAACAACACAGTAACTACAGAACAAAACCAACGGAGTAACACACTGGCTGAAGTAGAAACGTATTTATTACCAGTGTGTTACTCCATTGGTTTTGTTCTGTGATTATCCAATTTTTCTTCCAATGGTGTATTTATCTAAGTCTGTGCATTTCCATAGCTTTTATTTCCTTTTTGTTTTGCACAGTAACTACAGAGTTCAAAATCACAGGAAATATTTTAAAACAACATTGCAGGACAGTCTCAAATATATTTGGAAAACATCTAAACTAATCTTTACTCTATTCCTGTCTATATCTAAGAGATACTATTCCCTGAATAACTTACTTACAGAGCAAGGCAAATGCAGATGATGGATGTTTCTAGGTCCAAGACACGATACAAAATGCACAGACTTTCTCTTTGACAGAGTTCTTAAATTAATATTCAAGATTACTGCTGGGTTAGCCTGGATGACATCACTCTTTGTCACCTGACTTCAGTTCCCAGGCTAAAAAGATACTTAGAATTTAACACCTCTGTGTCACGAATACATAGGTTCATAGGTTTATAGGTAGGTACTAGGCTATCTGCCCAAAGGCATTTATAAGCCTAGCCGGAATGTGTTGGCTTTCACTGCCCCTTAGATTAGTTCCCTGTGCCTCTGTCCAGCAGATCCATTGAAGTGATCCCTGGGGTAAACTTTCTGTTTCCCATCCACTCATCAAGGTTTCTCTTGAAGATGGATAGTGAGGAGCTCTGCCTAATGTAGATTGGAATCTTGTTCCAGAGCATGGGAAGTCTCTGGGACAGGAATCTATCCCTCCAGCATGTCCTATTTATTGTTGTGATGAGGTTTAGATCCCTGGAACATGTGGCTCAAGGGGATACGGTTTTCTTTAGGTGGAGCATGTCCATCAATTCTGGGTTGGACATGGCCTTGTATGTAAGGCAGAGATCACCACTGAGTAGGCGGTATGCAACTGAGTACAGCTGGAGTTTTTTCAGTCGACCTGCATAGGGCATCTGCTTGAGGCCAGTGATCCTCTTGGTGAGGTAATTCTGTGGTCTTTCCAGTTGTTGCAGGTGTCTTGTAAGGTACATCTCAAATGGGGCATTGTACTCTATGATAGGTCTGATGAGTGATGCCTAGAGGGGTCCAATGACCTCTTTTGATCTGGATGCAAACCCTTTTGTGATTAGGTGGGCCACGTAGAAGGATTTTCTAACCACTTTGGCAATGTGATTATCAAAGGAGAGGTTACTATCTACTTGGGTCCACAGATCGTTTATTACATCTTCTGTATTTAGGGGGCTACCACCTATGTGGTAGCTTGTGGGTACTTTGTATTTTCCAAAGGGGATGACTATGCACTTTTTGGCATTTAGCTTAAGGCCATGGTTTTGACACCAGGTATCTGTCTCAGTAAGACCCTTTTGGAGGATGTCTGTGTCAGCCGGAGAGTCAATTATAGCCCCTAGTTTGCAGTCATCTGTGAACTTGGTCAGCCATAGTCCTCCTGTGCTTGCCTGTACCTCTGAGAAGTATATGCTCAAAGGAGGGGTCCTAGGACTGAGCCCTGGAGAATGCCACTTGTAACCAGTTTAGAGTCAGACCTAGCTCCCGCAACTCTGACCGTGTGGGTTCTGTCTGTGAGCCAGTTGGCAACCCATCTCGTGGCATAGGGGTTTATGTTCAGGCTGGTGAGCTTGTCTGTAATACCTGAGTAGGGAATGGTGTCGAAGGCCTTTGCAAGGTCTAGGTAGGCTGTGTGGACCACCTTTCCTTCATCTATAGGCTTGGTAACTGTTTCAAAGAAGTCCACCAGATTTAGGAGGCATGATCTGCCCTTAACAAAGCTGAACTGGGTAGGGTCCAGTGTTTGGAGGTTCCCAATGTCTCTGTTAATGAGATCCATGATGATACACCCCATAGCTTTGCAGACCAAGCTAGTCAGGCTTATAGGGCAATAGTTCCCAGCGTCCATTGTGGCTCCACCTTTGTGGAGCAGAATAACCATTGCTGTGCACCACTCTGTGGGCATGTAGCCTGTGGAGAGGCTGTGTTTAAACAGTTTGTTCAGGTGAGGGGTTAGTTCATCTTTGAGCTTGTGTAAGATGCAGCCTGGGACACTGTCCAGTCCTATTGATGATGTGTTTTTGGTTTTAGAGAGGGCTGTTTTAACCTGAGTGTCTGTGATTTCAGGGGCACTACATTCTTCTGGGATAGTTATGGCCCCTTTTGGGGGAAAGAGGGTGGTGAAGTTTGCACTGAACCTGTCTTCCAGGATGTTGACTATATCGGTCAGTTCAGTGTATTTTGTGCCACTCTGCACTAACTCCGAGCAGATCTGAGAATTGCCCACTTAGATTCTTGACATAGCTAAAGAATGCCTTGTAGTTATCTTTGGAGTCCATGGTAACATGGTAATTTTTCTTTTGAAGCTAGCCTTTGATGTTTTTATGAGGGAACGTAGTTTCTTGCTGATACTGATCAGGGATGTCTTCCCTTCTTGGGATTTTACTCTTTTCTGTACTAGTTTTCTCCTTCTATTGTATAGCTTGTTTATGGCAGGGGTCCACCAGACTGGTTTTCTTTCTTGGAGGAGTGAGTCTTGGTTTTGCTTGGGATAGCACAGTCCATGCATTCTTGTAGATGCCCATAGAGTGCATTAGTAAAGGATTTTGCAGCTTGGACAGGTTATCCTTTAGCATGGGGGCTTTGAAACTTCCCATCTTAGTCTTAAGTAACGTGGTTTGCTTTTGAAAAGTTTTTCATGGTGGTTTCTTTGACCGGGGGCGGTGGTGGAATGTAGATATCCAGAGTGATTAGTTTATGGTCAGATCTAACCAGTGAGGGGTTGACCTCCGGTGTGGAACACCAGTCACCCATGTTGGTCATGACCAGGTCCAATATGTTGTCACCTTTGGTGGGAGTGTTGACCAGTTGATCCAGGGCATTTGAGTTTATAAATTCTAGGAAATGTTGGGCAAGGGAGTTTGTACTTGAGTAGTTCTCCCAGTTAATGTTTGGGTAATTGAAATCACCCAATATCAGGGTGTTTGGTAGGACCTTTATGTTTCCCAGTCTTTCTAGGAATGCGGAGTGGGGGTCCTGGGACATGGTGGGTGATTTGTAGCAAGCTATAATTTGAATAGCAGTTTTGCCTGTTGTTAGTTGCACATGGATGATCTCTGAAGCATCGTGCTGTGCCACTAACTTGGAGGTGTGGGTATCCTTGATGAATATGGATACTCCCCCGCCTTTTGTATTTTGGTCTGGGTTTTGTGGCCAAAATGTATGGTATGAGTTGTAGCCTGGTAGTCCTGAGGTGCTATCTGAAACCTTAAACCAGGTTTCTGTTACTGCACATATATTGATTTTCTCCATACAGAAGAGTGCCTCGAGTGCGTGCATTTTGAGGTTTAGACTACTGGCACTGAGTAGCATTGCCCTCAGTTTTTTGTTACTTGTGCTATTTATGGCGGTGGGTTTGTCTTTTGAGCCTTGCTTAAAAAAGGCACGATGGGGGGTGGCAAGAGCCTTGGCCAGTATTTGAAAGCCTAAAAGTGACAGGTGCAAGCAATCTCTAGTGAAGCATTGTGGCTTGTCGAGCATGTCATCCCAGGCTGACAGACACTGGATCCCCTTTGAATGACACCAGAAGCTTAGCCAATTGTTGAAATTGATAATTTTTTTCTCTATACTGTGGTATAATTCTTGGTGAGGGCAGGATGCTACTCAAGTTCAGGGTCATACAGGCCTGGTCTACATGATCGGAGAGCTCTTCCATGTCTCTTTTCATGTAGTCCAGGGGGGTATGGCTCAGGTCATTCACACCAACATGGACAATGACAGAGTCATATTTGTACCTGTTCTGGAGTGACCTGAGTGCTTGTGTTATGTGGCGGATCCTGGCAGCCAACAGGCAACTAACAGTAATTCTCCTTATTTAGCTTAGTGAGTGGGATGTCAATGTGCCTAACTATAGAGTCACCTATTACTAGTGTGTTGGGTATGTTATTTTGCCTTAAGGGCTGTGATTGTGTGGCACACTGGCTTTGTGAAGTATGCATTTCATGGTTTGTGTTAGGGGGGTGGAGGTTGCTTGGATGTCTGCTTTGGAGGTCTCTGTTGCTTTTGCAGATTTTTGTTTAAAGCCACCGAGTATGTTTTTGTGTCTTTATGTGTGTTTTGTGCCAGTGCTGGTTTCATAGGCCTATGTGAGACTGGTGGTATGGGGCAAGTAATTCCCTTCTTTTCTTCACTGCCTGGTCCAGTCTTGGGTTGAGAGAGCTTAGCCTTCAGTTTGGCTGTATAATTGCATCTCTCGCATGTATTAGTGTTTGGTGGAAGGAGGAGAGGGTTGTCTGTGTACATCAGGCAATTGTAACATTGCCTCAAAATGACCAGATTTACCAGCTGGACCAGAGAGTACACCTGAAACTGCCCTTTGGACATGCCTGGATAGGTACAGTGATCTGTTTTACTGATTGGCTGGTAAGGTCGAATAGAGAGCCTTGTCCTTCTCTACAGTATGGAGGGGGGGGGGTCTAGTGCTAAGGTTAATTAGTGCTTGCTATGAGTTTTGAGCAAGTGCCAGGATGAGAAGTCGATGGTTTTAGTGCTTAAGTTGAAAGTTTGTCTAATTCCAAGTGAAAAATTGAAGAGTAGACTTTGTGGAGCAGGGAATAGTTATACCCTAGCTAACTGATGCTGCCTGGCACACAAAACCGTGCAAATGCTGGTTTTATGGCAGGGAAATGAAAGAGACATATCCCTTAGAAGTGTACAGCTAGCTGCTAGGAAGTCATGGAGCAATAAAAACAATTTTACATTTGAAACCTAGTAATTATTTCTGTTTCAAGACAATAGAAAAACCTCTAGCTCTAGACACTGTGTCTGCACTGAGCTAAAATTGAGAGATAACAGAACTGTAAAACAATTTCCACTTATTTTCCTGAAGTTTTGCAAGTCAACGCTGTATGTTCCAGCTTCTACTATTAAAACATACATTTTTACAGGTAGATAGTTTATATACATTTCTGTTATTTTCCAGTAGGATACACTGTGGTTACATTCTTGAAACTGAGTACATAACATACAGTTCTCTTACATTTGTAGGAAAAGCATATGAATCATGTTACTATTAAATGACATATGATTATTTATAAAATTCCAGATAGCTGGTCTGGCAGTGTCACATTTCTATACAAATCATATTAATATTTTCAAGTGACATATCGTTATTTACAAAATTCCAGATAGCTGGACTGGCAGTATTTCCCTGGTGTCACATGTCTCCCCTCCCCTAAAACTCAAGCTAGTTTTTCAAGTGACCCTTGCATAACGTTCCTTGAGAGGGTTGAGCCTATCTGGGAATACCTTATCTCATTCTCTGTCTAGAGATTCCAGCTGCCTTGGCATTACTGACCCCAGTACTGTGCTACACTGTCCCATCATATGCCTGCAACTTTAGGCTCCGCCAAAGTAATTTGGGATTTTCCTGGCTGGCTCCCTGTAGCCATAGAGCCCCCTCAGATTCATCCTGCCTTGTACTGCAAATACTTAGCACAGAGGCCTCCCTATCAAGGTAAAGTTTTATCATGTTAACATGGTACCCTTTGTGCCCCTGTTTCCTGCCTAGCAGTTTTACCATGTAGTTAACATCACTGACCTTCCTTACCACCTTGTAGGGTCTCTCCCAAGCTGCCTGCAGCTTGTTTTGTCTGACAGGAATGAAAACCATTATCTGCTGCCCTACAGCATACTCTCTAGCATGAGCATTCCTGTTGGGCTTCTGCCAGGTTCTCCTGAGCCAAGCCCATGAGTTCTCTGAACCTTGTCCTGAGGTTTAGGACATATGTTACAACAGACTCCTTGTGGAATTCACACTCACCCTCCCACTCATCATGAATTAAATCTAGAGGTCCCCTCACCCTATGCCCATACAGAAACTCAAAGGGTGAAAAACCCGTGGGCTCCTGGGGAACATCTCTGTAAGCAGACAACAGATGGGGCAAATATTTGTCCCAGTCCTTATTAAACTGGTCTACATATGCTTGTAGCATCATTTTGAGTGTATAGTTTAACCTCTCAATATGACCATTAGTCTGGGGATGGTAGGAGTGGTCTTTAGGTGCTTCACCCCACAGCACTACTACAGACAAGCCAGCAGGTCTGACATGAAATTGGCACCTCTGGCAGTCAGTATTTCTTTTGAGAAACCTACCCTGCTGAAAATCTCTAACAAAGCATTTGCCACTTTTTCTGCCTCAATGGAGGACAGAACCACTGCCTCGGGGTATCTGGTAGCATAATCTACTACCACTAGGATATACTTTTTTTCCTGTGGAACTTGGGATACTCAGAAGCCCCACAATATCCATAGCTACCACCTGAAATGACTTCTCA
Organism: Protopterus annectens; assembly: GCF_019279795.1. Lineage (NCBI taxonomy): Eukaryota > Metazoa > Chordata > Ceratodontiformes > Protopteridae > Protopterus > Protopterus annectens. The sequence continues at coordinate 514,943,812 of NC_056731.1, forward strand.
GTCACAGGCAAAGGCATCAAAGGAGCTTTCACCTTGTCTCCTGCCTTGCTTACATTTTGGCACTGCTCACAGGTCCTGTAGTACATTGTTACATCTCTGGTAATCCCAGGCCAATAGACGTTCTGCATAATACATCTAGTTGCACATTTTATGCCCATATGACCTGCAAAGGGAATATCATGGGCTATGGCTAGAAGTGCCACATGGTAGGCTCTGGGCACTACCACCTACTATATTCTCTCATCCTCTAGCCCTCCCTCAGGTGTCCACTCTCTATACAACAACCCTTGGTCCCAATGTACAGATTCCCTCTTCCCTTGAGAATCAGGCACCTCACTAGCTACCTCCCTAAGGCTTTGTAATGTAGAGTCTGAGAGCTGAGTCTGTCTCAACTCTCTCTTTGCAACCCTTCCCAGCTCCCCATCCACAGGAAATCTGGTATCCTCTGACAGCAGTGCCTCACTGTTAGCCTGGGTACTACTACTCTCTTTTGCCCTTGCAGTCACTCTGTCTAAGGGAATATCAGTACCCACAAGCAGCTGTGGCTCACCTTCAGTCTCACTGCTGCAGGGTAGCTCTCTCTCTGAAGTAACCACTTCATCAGTCCTGGCTGCAAGTGTGCGGTATGTCTGGGTCTCCCTCAGGCTACCAGACCCACATGCTTGTCTCCAAGCCTGACTGCATGTAACTGCATGCACACAGGGTGTGGCATTATCAAAATCATTCCCTATCAGGACATCTGCAGGGATATCCTCAAACACACCTACTTACTTGCTTCCTTTTCCACCCTCCCAGTCAAGGTGAACCCTAGTCAAAGATATTTGGAATGGGGTACCTCCTAAAGCTCTGACTGGAGTAGACTGCCCACACAAGTAGTGCTCCTCTGTAAACATTGCAGGCTTCACAATGGTTAGGTCAGAGGCTGTGTCTCTCTTAGCCATGGCCTCTTTCCCCTTCACTAAGATAAGATATAACCTCTTCTGGTAGTTTGGTACCTTTGTCTCAAGACAACCTACTGTTGGCATTTTGTCATTCCCATTTACTGTCTCTCCCATCTTTTGTTCCCCACCTTGCCTCCATAGACATCTATATGCTACATGGCCCCACTGGTTGCATTCAAAACATTTAATCCTTGGTCTTGGATGTGTACCTGGACTAGTGGCTTGCCCTGCTACTGGCAGACTCTGTTGAGGCAGTCTAGGCTACCTACCATGGTTTCCCTTAGACCCATGAGCAGCACTGGGTGTACATTTTCTGTGCAGTGATGCCCTGCTTGCTAGGTATAGGTCTTCCTTCTTCCCAAATACATCTGCAGTAGTGCATCGTCTATCAGCTAACCAGATTCTCATGTCCTAAGGCAAAGTGCTAAGGGCTTGTTTCCTCACCAGAAGGTCTGCCAGCCCCTCAGAAGTGGTGACCTGACATCAACTCACTCACCTATGAAAATAAGTAAGTGCTTAGTTCGGCAACATATTCACACATACTTTCATCTGCCTTGCATCAATGCTCAAGGAACTTTTCCCTATAAGCTTCAGGTGTTAACTTAAAATATTCTAGCATGCAGGTCTTTACAACATTATAATTTAACAAAAAAACCAAAGCCAGTCAGTCAAGGCAGCACACTAAAACTTTTATATTGACACCAGGTTAGGCACTTTTGTCCTGTTAATCGGACATCAACGGAACTTGAATAAAATCATTTATAAAACAGTTTAAAAAATTGAAAGAAAAACACAGCCACACAAATGTCCAATAAATATAACATTAACTCACACACCCTCAAGAAATTCCACCAATCAAAAATGTTGACATCATCAGTTGCCGAGTAAAACTAAAAGTAGTAAAAATCCAACAACATGAGTAAAACTAAAAAGAAAATGTTATTAATATATAAATCATTTTACCTCCATAGCTCTTCTCTTAAATTCACTTGTAATTGAAATAATTTCATTAAGCCCATGTGGGTTTGCAGCATCCAGTTTTAGCTGCCAGAACATTTCCCTGTGAAGCAGTTGATTTTCCCAATCACCATTAAATGGTGACACTTTAATTTGTTCAAGAACTAAGAACAAAAACCTCTCAAAGTTCACACAACACATAACATGTCTTGCCAAAGCACTCTTAATATCTTTTCTACTAATACTGTATTGATGTGATAAATACGTTGATTAAGAATATTTTTAGTTTTACCCAGATAAAATGCAGGACAAGTAAAACAAGTGGCTAAATAAATTAATCTTTGTGATTTGCAATTCAAGAAGTTGTGTCATCCCAGACTGTAACATTATTTACAATGAGCCCTGCTCTATTCACATTAATATGCATATACTGGGTGCAATGCTCACATTTTCTAGTGATAGGGACCCCGTGATAAGAGCCCGATCTCTCAAGTAATGCCTTACAATTAGGTTTATTTTTATATGTAAATGTTGGCAGAGAGTTAAACAAGTGACAGATCCTACTGTCACACTGCAACAGTATCCAATTTCTCTTAATAATTTTTTTCAGTTTCCTTCATGTCACTTGTATAAAACATCACCATATTACTCAATGCACCGAAAGAGTTGTCCATCATCAAACCAGTACCAAATGCTGAAGTGGTTAACCCATATTTTATAATCGGTGCAAATCTTCCTTTTCTCCCCAGCCAAACCTCATGCTCAATGTTCTCGAAGAAATCAATGGGGTGCCCTTGATCAAAAAAAAACATACACTTTGTAGAATATGAATGGTCAAAGCATGTGTTCAAGGAGATTGAGTATGTGAAAACCTGTATGTATCGAGATAAACTTTGTACTAGGAACTATTGAGTACACTGTAAATAGTGGAAAAATACTGAAATCCAAGAGCCTGTTTGATAGCAGGAAATGTGCCTTATATGGAAGTGTATCCGATTTTCTTTCTCTGCCTAGAGATGTAGTAATGTGAACTGCTTTAAGCCTACGGGTAAACCACTGATTGGTTAATTGTTTTGTGTACTATTTTAATTGGTCTAGTTTATATTTTTGTACTGTCAGCAATATCGCCAGCATATAAGCTTGTGCATTCCTTTGTTTGAGGAGTCTCCCTGGTATTTTCCAGTAGGCTCCCACATGTGTATAATAAATACCACTGAAAGAGAGGAAGAAGTGTCTTGTCTTCATTTAAGGTAAAAATAGCAACACAACAATTGGTGCCGTTTACTCGGATCTGAATTGACAACGGCTGCGGTAGTTGGGGATTGAACGAAGTACTGCTAGTAAAAGGGCCCATGACAGAATTTTCTGTTCTGGCAGTGTTTTTTTCATTTCCTGTACTTGCTTGCTTTACAAATTTGGTATTGATAATCTTACAGAAATGTAATAATTCCTCTCATTCAGTTGTTTTGAGGTAAGTGGCATGCATTTTTTTTCTTTTCTCTCTGCTATTGATTGTGCAGTATGAGAGTGGGTTAAAATGAAACACTGGCGACATAAGAGTGAAAGGAGATACGAGAGTGGGGAAAACAACGTTTACAAAATGTCATAGCTACCTCTGTAAAATACAGCATAGCTTATCGTATGAAAAAGGGAGTAAGTGTGGGAACCATAAAAGAGCCAGAAATAGGTACACCACCTGGTTATATGTATTTTCATGTGTCCCGGGACAGCTGTATGTTTACAAGTCAGTGGGTCACCCTCACTGAGGGCGAATGATTGGATGACAGAGGCAAAAGAAAGAGAAAAGGATTTGGTTATTAGTAGTTTAAAGGATAATCAGCAGAAATTAAAAGAGCAACTGAGAGAATTACAACAAACTGCTAGTAATTTAGATATAGTAAACGGTAAATTCTTGAAGGACCCACCCTTTAAGGGGCTTTATCCTGTGAAGGAATTAGCTTAATTACAGATAACTGAATTGTCGGAAGACGATAATGCTTGGCTCCCCCCACCACCAACTGCATCACTGATTGCACCCTCGCAGTATCAGCCCCCCCTCGCTCAACAAGGAGCGGAAGCACAGCAGCCAGATTCCACCACTAAAGACTCCACCCCTAGAGAAAGAGAACGAGCTGTGGACAGTCTCTCTAGTGACTCAGTTCCAGACACAAGCGATAGAAAAAAGGGACCAAAAACTCATAGTAAGACTCATAAAGAAGTAAAGGCCATAATGTATTTTAAAGCTAAACCCTACTATAAAGGTAAAGGAAAATGACATTTACACCAACTAAGGCATTTTGGTCAGTTCCCCGCTATAACTGACAGTGGGGATGGGTATTTTGGACCAGATAAATTTAATCCAGATTCAGGGTCGGAGTCGTCAGACGATGACAGATTGTTACCTTTGAGGGAGGTACCTAACCCAGCTCTTGCTAGAAGTGCACAGGAACCACTGACCATTGTAGTACCTAGGGCGTGGTCGGTGGTTGATTTTCAAGCCATTACTAAATCATTACCGCCTATTTGTACTAATCCAGCTAAGTTCCAGCATGTGCTGGCAGGACAGATTTGTTTACAAAATCCTACGATAGAAGTTAAGGCAGTTCTTCAGTACGCCATACCGGCTGATCTGATGAAACTGATTTGGGACCATGCCAATGTCCCTACTCCGATTCCAAAACATGATGCACATGGAGATAATGGGTTTGAAGCTGTCAGACAGTGTATAGTAGATGCTATCACAGTAATAGTTCCACCCACACCCAACTGGTCCAAAATCAAGTCAGTTCTTCAAAAAGAAGACAAACCTGTGGATGAGTATTTAAATCATCTCACTGAAGCCTTTGAGGCTTATTCTAGGTACCCAAAACCCACCGAAGGGCTGGCACAAAGTGGATTGTTGGCTGCTTTCGTAGATGGGTTACGCCCACAAGTACGGGATAAGCTAAAAGTAGTGTGTTTAAACTGGCCTAGTCTTGGACTGCACAAATTAGTTACACAAGTGCAATACCTCTCTGACCACTTAGCACAGGAAAAAAAGGACTTACAAGAGAAATTGGTTAAAGTGCAGATTCAGATGTGCACTGCCTTCGGGCAGCGTGGACGGGGAAGAGGGAGAGGTGGACGCCAAGGGGCTGGAAACCAAAATAGACAAAACTGGCAGAAAAATCGATCAGCCACACGCCAAAATTAAATGGAGTGTTTCAATTGCGGCCAAGTAGACCATTGGAGAAATGAATGTCCGTATCTGGCTAAGCAACCTGCCCCACCCACAGATACATCACCTCAGTGGAATTCTAATTAGACACCATCCAATCGGCAGTCATCACAATGAAGCTTCCCTGAGTAAAGACAACAGCAGTTGTGCCCTTTCATACCTGTGGATCAAGATGGACCACATGTTATGTTACTTACAGTACCCCTTCTTGATTGATACTGGAGCATCCAAATCTATGTTAGCCGGCGAAGCAGCAATAAATGTCCCCCTCTCCAATAACGTAACTAGAGGGGTAGGTGTCTCTGGCATTCCTATTGAACATTCTGAAACCATCCCAGTCCCAGTAACTTTGGCACCTCTACAAGACAATCATGCATTTTTAGTAGGACCCTCAGCACCTTTAAATTTATTGGAAAGAGATTTGCTCTGTAAGATGGGAGCAACTATCTTCTGTACCACTGAAGGAGTATATTTACAAGTACCTTCAGATAAACAAGATAGTATTTTGGCTACTTTAGATGAAAAAGTCACTTTGCAAGCAATGTGTATGTAGTCCGACCTTGATAAGAATAAGCATTTAAATTCATTACCCTCTCATCTATGGACCACTCATGATAATGATGTTGGGTTTCTAATTTCAGCCACTTCTGTTAAAATGTCCTTAAAACCCAGAGCAAAGTTACCTCGGGTACCACAGTACCCTTTGGCGGTAGAGGCCACATCTGGTATTGCCCACGTCATTTCTGCCCTGGTACAACAAGGAATTATAGTACCTACAACAAGTCCATGTAATACTCCAATTCTACCAGTAAAGAAACCTGGTAAACAAGCTTACAGATTTGTGCAAGACTTGCAAGAAGTCAATAAAGCTGTCTTGCCTGTTTTCCCAATTGTATCAAACCCAGCTACAATTTTAAGCTGTATCCCACCTACAGCACATTATTTTATGGTTATAGATATTTCATCAGCTTTCTTCTCTATCCCAGTATATGCAGATAGTCAGTATTTGTTTGCATTCACTTATAAAGGCCAACAGTATACTTGGACCTGAATACCCCAAGGTTATGTAGAATCTCCAACCCTGTTCTCCAGAGAGATGCACAGACAACTGCAGGATTTACAATTACCACCACGTTCAGTTTTGGTTCAGTATGTAGATGATATTCTTATCACTTTACAAGATACCCAGTCTTGTATAGAGGACTCACTTCTAGATTTAAGGTTTTTAGCCAAACAAGGTTTTAAGTTAAATAAATCTAAATTGCAGTTTGCTCAAGAAAAGTACAATACCTGGGACACATCATTTCTATGGGTACACGTCAAATACTTCCAAGTAGAATCACCTCCATTCAGACTGCTCCACGCCCTGTAACTCCGGGACAACTCAGGGGATTCCTTGGCCTAGCAGGTTATTGTAGACAGTGGGTGCCCAATGTTTAAGAAATTTTGGCCCCTCTGTTACAGCTTCTAAAAAAGGAGGTCAAATACCCTCTGCCTTGGTCCCCTGAACATGAAAACACCTTCCAGGCTATTAAAACAGCATTGATAAACTCACCTGCCCTGGGGCTCCCAGATTATTCTAAACCCTTTGTTTTCTTCTGTTGTGAAAGAAACAAAACTGCCCTGGGCCTGCTGGTGCAAGCGCTCACAGGAGGCTATTGACCTATAGCATATTACTGTACTCAGTTAGACCCTGTTGCTCCTGGCTACTCACCCTGTTTACAAGCAGTGGCAGCCACTGCTGTTTTGATTGATATGGCAGCACCATTGACATTAGGACATGACACTATATTAGCAGTACCTCATGTGGTACAAGCGTTACTTTTAAAAACAAAAACTCAATATCTTTCTAATGCTCGCCTCGCTAAATATGAGTTAAGTTTATTAAGTAATCCCGCTGTTCAAATTACACATTGCCCACCACTAAACCCTGCTTCATTAATTCCAACTAGTGACGAGGGCGAACCACATGACTGTGTGCTTGTAGTTAACACTATTCTGTCTCCTAGATTAGATTTGCAAGATGTTCCTTTGCTTAATCCTGATTTAGTTCTTTTTGTAGATGGATCCTGTTTACGGAATAATTTTTGGCGCACTTCAGGCTGCATGGTCAGTCTGCTCACCATCTGAGGTTTTACAAACTGGACAATTACCACCTGGCACATCCGCACAAGCTGCGGAATTAGTGGCACTTTCGCATGAATGTAAAATGGCCAAAGACAGATCTGTTACTATTTATACTGATTCACGTTATGCCCATGGTGTTGTTCATGATTTTGGTACCCTATGGAAAGAAAGGGGAGTTTTGACATTCTCTGGGGCACCAATTAAAAATTACCTGTATATTGATCACCTCTTAAAGGATTTATTATTACCTTCCAAAATTGCTGTTGTCAAGTGTGCAGCTCACCAGTCTAACGACTCCCTAGTAGCTAAGGTAAATAATTTAGCTGACTGGGCTGCCAAGCAGGCTGCTCTTTCAAATACTGTTCAGGGAAAATTTCTGCAGCCTATCTTACAAACAGTCACTTTTGACACTACTGTATTGAAAGCTTTACAAAGTGAAGCATCGGAATCAGAAAGAAAAACATGGCTGGCCCACAATTGTTTCCAATGCTCTGATTCAATTTGGCAGCACCCTAATGGCAGATTAATTTTCCCTACATCCATGTTAAATTCTCTTATAAAAGCGTATCATTTGCCAGCTCATGTAGGGGTACAAGCATTGATTAAACAAATCCAGAAGGCTTGGTCTGCCCCAGGACTTTCTACTTCTGTGCAACATTTTTTGAGCACATGCTCCATTTGTTTATAGCATAACATTTCAAAAGGCACTCTGGCTCCCTCTCAACCTGTGCCAAAACTAATGGGACCATTTTGTGCTTTACAATGGGACTTTATTGAACTTCCACCTTGTGATCATTTTAAATATGTTTTGACTATTATTGATATTTTTTCGGGGTGGTTAGAAGCTACCCATGTGCTAAAAAGAATGCTATTTCAGTTGCAAAAAAATTGTTATGGATTGATACCTCGTTTTGGTGTTCCTTGTCAAATATATTCTGACCGAGGAACACATTTTACTGCTTAGTTGAATCATTGTGTATAATGTTAGGCATTACTTTGAAATTTCATTGTCTGTACAGACCACAGGCATCAGGTATTATTGAACGTATCAACCAGACCTTGAAAACCAGATTTGCTAAAGTCACTTCAGAAACAGGCCTAACTTGGGTACAGGCCTTACTACTAGCCTTACTTTCTATGCGGTCACAACTGCATCCTACTAAGGGTCTTTCTCCACATGAAATTCTCATGGGTTGCCCTTTGCATATGCCCATGACACCACCACCTTTTTCTGAATATGATGCGTTTGATAATGATATTCTTTTGTATTGCAAATCTCTTGTTTCTTGCTTACAGTTTCATCACTGACAAGTAACAGCTGCTCAACATCTTCCTGATCCTTTTCTAACCTCTGCTTTGCAACCAGGGGATTGGGTCTATGTTAAATCCTTCTCTAGAAAAACAGTGCTCCAGCCACGCTGGAAGGGGCCCTTCCTGGTTCTTCTAACAACGTCATCTGCTGTGGCACTGCAGGGATCTACAACTTGGATCCACATTTCACACGTCAAAAAAGTTGTGCCGTCTGAAGATCAACAGCCTTTACCTTTTTCAACTCCAGATTCTCCTCCCATTGCTACTTGTACACACAGTAGAACTGTTCCAGAACCTGACAATGCCTAACATGCACCCTTTGGAAAACTCCAAACTTCTGACACTACACAGACTCAACCACCATTTCCACAAAAATATTGGACAATCATTTTGGTGGTCATTCTTGTTGTACTATTATTTTTGCTATGGCCATTTTTATTTCCTGCTCCATCGACGCATCACACCAAGCAAGCTATTTGGCACCCACCTTTCAACACCTATCCAGCCATCAAATATGTTTATGCTTCTACAGTCAACGTCTCTAACTGCTGGATCTGCACTTCCATTCCCTCCGTACATAGGGGATTGTCATTGGCTGCAGCTCCACTAAGTATCATTGATACATGGACTAGTCTACTTGACAAGACTGCTAACATTATATCCAGTAAATCTATTGCATTACAACTTTCTCTCCATTGCAATGGCACTCTGTGTTTCCGACGGAAGTCAACATAACTGGACTCGGAAAATGGGACAACGTATCTGCAACACGACAATCGAATACCAGTGCAATTATACAGAAGGAAAATGCCTAGCCTCAGGCTGTCGAGTTTCATTTGATGCCATTCAGCCGACATTGAGAAATGCCTCATTATTTGGCAATATCATATTTCTTGCCATATTCCATGGCATAACTATGGGCAGTGACCATTCTTCAAATGTTACCACCCTGGTGCAGGACTGTTATTTTATATGTAGAAGGAAGGCCAATAAATGGCTACCAGAAAACTGGTCTGGTAGCTGTTTCTTAGGTTATTTAGTCCCAGCCATCAGACATACAACTGCCTTACCTCAAGGAAAAATTCGGAACTTGTGAGAGGTTAAAAAGCCTACCAATCCATTTGGCCAAATTGATGCATCATGGATTTATCATCATGACTTAGCTCATGCTGGCACCAAAGGACTATCTCATATGGACTTGGGTGATGACGTCATATCATGGGCTGGTATAATTCCAGCATACAGAGCAGCAAAATCAATCAGGGAACTGAGGAAACTGTCTAAATTGCTTGAAGTATTAAGCAATGCCACATTTTATGCTTTAGAACTTGTGACTGATGAACTGACTGCTATGAGAGCTGTAGTCCTCCAAAACCATGTGGCTCTTAATTTCACCCTAGCAGTGAAAGGTGGAACTTGCACTTTAATCCAGGAGGAGTGTTGTATGTTTATTCCTGACAATCAGCATGAAATTGAGTCATCTCGAACTCATTCAGAGAGTCTCCGCACTCTCTAAGGCCAAGAAGGCCAATACCTCAACGTGGGCATGGCTAACTAACCTGTTCTCAGGTTGGGGAGGTGGACTTTTAAAGTTAATTCTATTAATCGCAGTATTAGCTCTTATTGCTTTTCTTCTTGTGTTCTTAATTAAAGCACTGATTTTGAAATTAATGTATTTTAAGACTACTAAAAAGGTGTCAATGTTTTATATGCCTGCAGTTATGAATATGGATGATGAAATAAAAATATGTGACAATGTTGAAGGAACTAGCCACATGGTTATGTTAGACTTAGGGCAAATGTATGTTAGACTAAATGGTGATGCTTACACAGCATGAAATGGGGGATTGTAGAATATGAATGTTCAAAGCATGTGTTCAAGGAGATTGAGTATGTGAAAACCTGTATGTATCGAGATGAACTTTGTACTATGAACTATTGAGTAAACCATAAATAGTGGAAAAGTACTGAAAAACAAGAGCCTGTTTGATAGCAGGAAATGTGCCTTATATGAAAGTGTATCCGATTTTCTTTCTCTGCCTAGAGATGTAGTAATGTGAGCTGCTTTAAGCCTATGGGTAAACCACTGATTGGTTAATTGTCTTGTGTACTATTTTAATTGATCTAGTTTATATTTTTGTACTGTTAGCAATATCACCAGCATATAAGCTTATGCATTTCTTTGTTTGGGGAGTCTCCCTGGTATTTTCCAGTAAGATCCCACACGTGTGTAATAAATACCACTGAAAGAGAGGAAGAAGTGTCTTATCTTCATTTAAAGTAAAAATATCAACACAACAACTTAATCATGGCACTCTTCTGAGCAATCTGCTTCATCAGAAGTAAGGCGTGATGCACAAATAAGTTGACTTCTCACCACACCTTTTTTCTGATGCAGTGGATGACAGCTTGTAAAATACAAATATGTATTGCAATACATAGGTTTCCTATATATATATATATATATATATATATATATATATATATATATATATATATATATATGAGTAGTCAGTTTGCTCTCACCCTTGTTAATAAGTAAAACATCCAAATAATTTGCAACATTACAATTGGTTGTATATGAGAATCTTAAAAAGCTCAAACTTGTTTGTGCAAATTCCATAAAGGATTCTAATTGCTCCATTGTACCCTTCCATATAAATAGAAGGTCATCCAAATATCTGTAGTAAACCAAAGAGTTCTGAAAATAAGGTGTCTGAAATAGTTCAAGTAACTCCCACCACAACATAACTGTGTTGGCAAACAATGGAGCACATACTGCTCCCATAGCAACACCCTGGTTCTGTTTATAAAACTCTTCTTCAAAATACAATAGAACCAAGTCAATAAAATTACACATAAGTTCCTTATCCATTGTATTTAGACCACTATATTGTGATACTATTTCACCAAACCAATTCATTCTAGTCTCCTGGAGAATCACAGTGAAAAGACTGTACATCACAGGTGACCAAAACCGAGTGTTCAAGGATTACTGCAGATCTTAACTTGTTCAAAAAGTCCCAAGAATCCTTTAATATATGTGGAAACAAATTAAACAGATGTTTTAGTTTATGATCCACAAACTTGGCCAAAGGCTCAGTAACTGACCCTCTTGCCACCACAATGGGATGGAGGGGTGGATTCCCCATGTTGTTGTGAATTTTAGGGATTCCAAACATTTTTGGCATGACTGGATTCTCTACATGAAGGTAATCATAGAACAACTTGGTAATGGAGTCAAACAACAAACGTTCATCCAGGACCACCTTAATGGATCGATATGCTGCATTAATCTCATTTACAGAAACCACACTATATACGTCAACATCATGTAGCAAATTCAGCATACATCCACAATAATCAACTGTCTCCATAATAACCAGTCCCCCCTCCTTTATCCAGTTTCATACACCAGATACTGTTGTTGTGCTTAAAATCATTAAGCAACTTAATTTCATCCTTTGTAAGATTGTAAAACCTTCGTGAGTTGTTGCCTATCACAGCCCAAATGTTCTCCTCATATTGTCTCTCAAACACACTTATAACTGGGTGCAATAGTGGATTTATTGTACTGCTCCTTTTAAACCTGTCCAACTCACTAGTCTTATTTCCATCAAACATCACCTGCAGGTTAAGCTTATGGGTGAATAATTTTAAATCAAGGATGGACTCATCAGGATGGGCATTGACAGAAGGCATCAATTTAAACCCTTTTAAAAATAACTTGTGATGTTGTGGCCCAATAATCATATCAGTAAAATTGTAAATATTAAAATTAAAGTAAGAGGTAATGTTGACAGTATCTGAAACAGCTGTGTCCAAATCCGAGCTCAAGTTTAATAAACTCAGTTCCATCTCCTAGAATTGTTCTTCCTGTTGTATTGTCTCCTCATACTCATTTGTTGGTATATATGTCCTGTTTGCTTGTTCATTTTGTGTTTCTCCGCCAATCTTTCTGATCTCCTCAGGGCCTCCCACTCTAAAGGGACCTCCAAGTGGTTGTTACCATGACTAGTAGTATCAATAACAAAATCAGAATCCGCATAGGTGGTACAATTCCCAGCCGAGTCAGATACACTGTCTCTTTCTGATACTCATCATCATTACGCTTCAGTTTCCTATCTTTCCTGTCTCTCATAGAAGTTAATTTCTGTTTGGTGGATTTAAACACTCAATTAAACCTGACTCTGTAGTCAGGAAACTGTAAATTCAAGGTGATAGAGTCAACTAGCTTACTAATATCTTGTTTAAGCTTCAGCAAACGTCTCTCATTTTCCTTAATTAAAAGATGAGTTAACTCAAGTCCTGTCCAGTCAAACAGTTCAACCAGTTCTTGGTGGAACACTGAATTAACTTCCACTCCTTGTGGATACTGCCAAATTCATAGTCCCTTAAGAATGTGTTGCCTTCAGACACTCTCCCCAAGGAAATAGTTATCCAACTGCAATTATTTGAACTTAAAATGTGATTTTTCCAACTCCCCAATTTGCTCGTTTAAGTTCAAAAATCATCCAGAATCCATTGATACATAATCCTTGGGGGGGGAGAACTCAAATTTGTCAGGTCAACCCTGTACCTTGGGAATTGAAGAAAAATCACCATAAGAAATCTATTTGTTACTGTTAGAGTGGCTTACACCCACATTTGCCATGTTAACATTCGAATCGGTTTCAGAGTGCAAATTACGTAAACCACTCACATAGCTTAGATTATTATTTAATAAAGTCACTGAGTGGGAGAGCTGTTGTATCAGTAAAGCAAGATTACCAGGCTCACTCCCACTCAAATTGTGGGGTGTTTCATGAAATAAAAGTTGTGAGTTGCCAGCCAAAATAATTGGATACTAGAAGAAAACAAACTAATTCCAAAACAGCAAAACTCCTTGTGTATCCAGACTTTGAAAATTGGTGTAAATTACAAAAAACAAAATAAAGCCAGTCGGTCAAGTCAGCGCACTAAAACTTTAATACTGACACCAGGTTAAGTGCTTTCATCCTGTTAATCGGACATCATCAGAACCTGAATAAAATCATTTGAAAAACTGTTTAAAAACTTGAATGAAAAACACATGCACACAAACAACCAATGAAAATGACATTATATCACACACCCTCAAGAAATACAACCAATCAAAAATGTTGACATCACCAGTTGCCAAGTAAAAACTAAAGGTAGTAAAAATCCAACAACATGTATAAAACTAAAAAGAAAACACTCACTTGTAATTGAAATCATTTCATTAGGCCCAGGGTGGTTTGCAGCATCCAGTTTTAGCTGCCAGAACAATGATTTTATTCAGGTTGTGATTGCTGTTTTGGAACATTATATTTTAAACAATCAGTATCAGACAGTTTAGAAATTACAGTTACATCTTTACCATGGAATAAGGGGGTCAGGAACCTCACCCAGAGCCCTTGGTCATCATTATACTGTTTACGGGCCCTTTCAAACATATGAATGAAACTATAAAATTATCCCCTCTGTAAATTGTGCAAGACATTTACTGACCTTTGTTGCTTCTGGGGTTCAGTTACTCCCATTTCCATTACTCATTATCTCCATGACTCTGGCGAAGAGTCAACATCTCCTTTTTATGTTGCCTTTGCCTTTCCTTCTCCTCAGTTTCCAGGCATCACAGTTTCTCATTTTCCTCAGCCTCCAGCTGTCTCAGTCTCTCTGTTGCTTCTGTTTCCAAATGCTTGGCCTCCAACTCAAGTCTCTTTAACTCCAGATGGATTTTTAAGTCCTCTGTGGAATGGTTGAGCTGTCCATTTTCTGATAGTTGTACATCTCCATGGCCAGTCTGATTGTCCTCCTGGTTGCTATTCTGTGATGCAGCTGTGAATAAAGCTGCAATCATGTCTGCTTTAGTCCTGTTGGCATGTACCAGTCATTTATCCTGGCACATCTCAGCCAACTGGATCCTTGTCAGCTTGCCATACTCCTCTGATCACATGCTTGCCTGCTCTCCCTGACTAGCTAAGCTAACAAAAAAAAAAAAAATAAGACAGTTGTGATATGAACTCTGAATGTTCACTGCATGGTGGATTAAGAGTACAAACATCTTCAGTGACCCCTGTACACAGGCTATAGGAATTCAATATCCACACCACTACAAGTCAATTAATAGCTGATCTGGCTATTTCACCACTATCACCCAATTAATATGTGATGTGGGTATTCCACCACTGCCACTAATTAATATGTGACACCCCTGCACTGGCCCAGTAATCAAGGAGCCTCAATCCTCACCACTAGCACCAGTGAGGGACGTACACAATGAGAGGATGACAAGTATACACACAGTAAAGTGCAATTTCCCTTAAGACCACACAGAGATCACAATCAGTCTGGGGCTGGTTTATGTCTCTTTCTCCAGATCCTCAATAAAACTCCCCACTGGCACAGCTATAGGGTTAATCTCTCAGCCGAGTCATCAAACCAAACCCTCCAGCACCCTCTCTGTCCAACCAGTACTTCGTGTCCCTGCCCAAGTAGCTGACACACACACACACACACACACACACACACACACACACACACACACACACACACACACACACACACACACACACACACACACACACACACACACACACACACACACACACACACACACACACACACACACACACACACACACACACACACACACACACACTTTGAGATTTGATTTATTTACAAACACACAAACACTCCTGGGGAAGGCTGGCACAGGTTTATTAGCTATGCTCCCTTCTGCCCAGACTATAAGGTAGTTATCACTGCCACCAACCACTATTTATCAACTGCCATAAAGGCCCTTACAAAGGGTGACCAATCCTACTGTGTAATGTTACCATTAATCAAATGCTAAATTCGACCAAGACTAAGGCTATTGGAGTGGCCTATACAGTGTCACCAAATACATATGCAAATATGCTAAGAGCTTAAATATCTCTAAATAAACCAGCCACAATTAAAAGGTTTAAATATATTTAATAATTAATAAAAGAACAAGACAATGCTCAAACAACACAGTAACTATAGAGTTTAAAATCGCAGGAAAATTTTAAAACAACATTGCAGGACAGTCTCAAATAACTACAGAAAACATCTAAACTAATCTTTATTATATTCCTATCTATATCTAAGAGATACTATGCCCTAAATAACTTAAAGCAAGGGAAATGCAGATAATGGATGTTTCTAGGTCCAAGGCAAGATATAAAATGCACAGACTTTCTCTCTGAGAGAGTTCTTACATTAATATTCACCATTACTGTTGGGTTAGCTCACTTGACATCAGTCTTTGTCACCTGACTTCAGTTCCCATAAACAGATACTTAGAATTTAACACCTAATTGTCAAAAATACATATCTCTCAGAAGTGTGGAACTGCTAGGAAGTCATGGAGCAATAAAGCACTTTTACATTTGAAACCTAGTAATCATTTCTGTTTCAAGACAATAGAAAAACCTCTAGCTCCAGACATTGTGTCTGCACTGAGCTGAAACTGAGAGATACCAGAATCATAAAATAATGTCCACTTATTTTCTTGAAGTTCTGTAAGTTAACTTGGTATGTTCCATCTTCTACTATTAAAACATACATTTGCACAGGTATATAGTTTATATATATTTCTGTTCTTTTCCAGTAGGGTACACTGTGGTTATATTATTGAAGCTCAGTACATAACATACATATGAATCATATTACTATTTACAAATGACATATGATTATTTACAAAATTCCAGATAGCTGGGCTGGCAGTGTCACATTTCTATATAAATCATATTAATAGTTTCAAGTGACATATAATTATTTACAAAATTCCAGATAGCTGGACTGGCAGTATTTCCCTGGTGTCACAGTGTGTATATATGTATAACAGTACCCGACTTAACTAGGATGCAATCTGTATACAGAAGGTTCACTAGGTATATTGCAACTATTAAGGAGCTGTCTTGCAGAGTCAGATGTTTTAAACCAAATCTATATTCCTTGCATTACAGGCATTACAGAGGGTAAGGACAGTTTGGCATGTTCATCTTGTAAAGAGCGAGTAAAGTGGGCCATGTTGAATTTGGAAATGTGTTCCAATTCACTTACTCATGAATATAACAAGTACCTCTTAACAAAACAACATTAAGTAGCACCTTTATTACACAGGGTATTCCTAAAATTTGGAACTACCATCTTTGTAATACTAGATTGTCTGAGAATATCATAATATTCAAACATCAACTTGATTTTTGGATCAGTAACTAAGTATATGATCCTTGTTTCAAGAAGACCTTGTGACAATTTCAAGAAGATACAGAAATGACCTTGTGACTTAAAACATTGGTTTTGATAACTTATAAACTTTGGAACTTATTTTATGGAAAAAAACTGTGATGTGAACATTAAAATGAGTCTATATCCTATACAAAAGTTAAACGGACATTGAAACAAATTACATTATTGCAATCATTTGGTTTAGACAACTCACTGGCCTTATATCTGCTTAAACTTGAAGTGCATAAATTGTACTTTGTTTTGGTTATTTTCCATTAGTAAAAGTCATAATTTCATTTAAAAATTTCAAGTGCTTGTTTTATTCCACAATTTTTGATCAGCAGTTTCTAAGATGTATCTTTCTCTTTCTATCTATATATCTATATCTATCCATATGAATATTTATATATACATAAATATATAAGCATACATATAGTTATATTATGAAACATCAGCAAATGCTTTTGGTGACACATTACAGCAACCTACTTGATCAACATCTATATTACATCAACACAAAAGCATCAGAATTCAACTCTGCTATAGTTTACATTTGCAATTCAAACAGAAACATCTAACAGTAAACATTAAACTGCAAAAAAACACCTACCTAATGAACAAAAGGCACACTTCAACATGCCATCTCTTTTATGTTCCAGTGGAAGCAATTCAGCATATTTTACATTGGCAGTCTTGTCCCCACATCCACTGATGTGGGGGCATTACCCCCATACCCTTAACGTCTATATACTGACTGTAGTCACTAAGCTGTGACTAACGGGGCTCACTAACATTTATGGTAGTCAATAATCTTTAAGTCAACTTTAGCATAAAGCAATTACAATTATTGACAAAGTCTGCAGAGAAATCTGCAGTGGTCAAAAATACGACTAGACCAATTATATGGTAGCTAAATCTCTCTATCTCTCTCTCTCTCTCTCTATATATATATATATTTTTTTTTATATACATATATAATATATATATATATATATATATATATATATATATATATATATAGATAGATAATCTCATATATTGTAATTTTTTGGTGTTTGGCCCCCTCAAGGACACTTACCCACAAACAGAGAGGCAGGACAGATATAATAGGAGACAGCTGCAGGCAGGGCTATTTAAAGTACAATGCCTTGAGAGTAAGCAGATTTGGATCTTTGGGTATGAGAGGGCCCTGTGATGATTGTTGAAGGAATTAAATAATTAATCGTTACTATAGTAATCATCCATATGTCCATCAGCCTCAGACTGACATAAGAGCATGCTATAAAACATTAGTAGGCTGCAGAGATAGTGTAATGTTAAACTTTTATATATATTTTATCCATAGCAAATATCACAGATGTTAAAGTATCAAATAACTTCTATACAACACTGTTGAGCAGAGAATAACAATCTCCTTTATTGCAAAGAAAAACATGTACATGGGTGACTAGGAAATCAAGGCCCTGACTGCTCAAACAGCAGAATCATACATTCTTTATACCTTTTCTGATAAAAGACAACATTATTGTATCAGTCTTAGAACAACCACTGACCAATTAAAAAAGAGCACTGCAGCATTAATTCTGCTAAGAGCTCCTGACTCTGTCTATGACGTTCCATATTAGGAATGCATTCCAAATTCCATAAAACAACTTGCCACAAGGAGCAGAACTTTCTGAACTTTGCTTTGCTAGCATTTTTCATATTTGGAAGAAAGTAAATCATGAGATACATACTTAAAACACTGAGGGATCCATTTTGTACAGAAAGCATATTAAAATGAAACACACACTTTAACATTTCTCTTTCTCCATTTGCCTCAACCTTCACATGCCCCCCATCTGATGCTATAAAGCATCACTCAAATCATATATTTCTTTTATATATAGACAATGACTGCAGGTTCTCAGCTGAGTGAAGACCTTTTCACTTGCTGTCAGACACTGTTCTCATGCATTTTCCTATGTCCCTGATGGAAACAATTTTTATGCAGTTATTTCAAAAATATATTCTTATTATCAATAAAAACATGCCTATGTCTTGAAATAAAAACACAATCTGAATACTGTAAATAATGTTTGTTTTCCACTTTTACATTTGCTTTCACATCCCCCTTACATATATTATTATATGACCTACTAAAATCTTGCAATACTTTAGTTTCATCTTCTAATGTATTATGATTTTTATCTAATCTGGTTCATAGTATTTATTTATCCTGATTCATTTGAAAATTGACACTCCTTCTGGATTATAATAGCTTTAGAATACAAGTTTTTATCAGACATAAAGTAAGGCCTAATTTGTGTCTTTCGGCTTTTCCCGGTTAGGGGTCGCCACAGTGGAACTCCATTCCGCTAATGATTGGCAGTAGAGTTTTTACGTGCTGGCTTGCCGGGCCTAACGCACAACCTTCAACGAAGGAATGCTTGTTCATGCATGTTGCCACACAGAAGACGCTCTAACTGAGAATCGAACGGGCAACATCTAACTGTGAGGCGACAAGGCCTAATAATAAGATTATAATAACTATGAGCATCCTTCTGGATTATAATAGCTTTAGAATACAAGTTTTTATCAGAAATAAAGTAAGGCCTAATAATAAGATTATAATAGCTATGAGCATAAAGAACTTCAAAATACATCCTCCCAATCTGAAGAAAAGATTAGTTAGCCATGTCTACTGGAAACTATCAACTTCTTTAGCATGTGAAAGTTCAGCAACTTTTTAAACTATTTCTAGGTGACTATGAATAGTAGCAATATTATCAGGAATAAATTACCAACACTGTGTTTTTATTAGTGTGCATGTACCCCCTTTAGAAGCAAGGGTGAAATCAAGTGCCATTCGGTTCTGGTCGTATCACACTACACATGGCAGTCATCGGTAAAATAATCAAATTAATGGATTCAGTGGTAGAATTACTTAGAATTTATAAAAGATTAGGCAACTTCCTCATCTCCCAAATAGATTTGACTGCCCCACAATAAGGTATAATTCCTGCTCCAGAAATGACACCATCACCAACATCCAAGTGAGCAAGTCCTTTAAAAGCAGTATTTTGAACAGTATTATGATAAACCCAGGAGGCATCTATTATTCCATCTCAGTCTGAAATGTCATTAATGTCTCTCCTGCAATCAGCATTATGAATTTTTCCTTCAGTTAAACCACTGTATGGTGTATAACTGGTATAACACAGTCTATATAACAACAACCAGACCAGTCTGTAGGTAATCAGGGATAAGTTTGGTCTTTGCAAATATAATAATACTTATGCAATGCTCCCATACCCTGCTCTTCAGTCCCATCATAAATTCTCCAAGTGAAATTGCAGATACTGTTTCCAACAAAAATTGTTCAATTTTTACTATAGCAAATGTGTCCTTTAACAGTCACTGATAGTTGAAGTGGTATTACTGTAAAGGTGGTAGAAGCATGCTTAGCCTTTCAATTTTTAGAGAGAAAAATGGTATGAAATGCAGTATGAAGTTCTATATCAGTCACTGGTATATAGGAATGAATGGAATACCCCCTTCATGTGCAGTAGGTATATGGACACAAACCAACAGTTACTAATACTGAGAGTCTATGCAAATGTATACAAAGCACCTGAATACGTTTTAAATCTAGGATGCCATTCATGTGTTCTCACTTCAGTTTTAACCAAACGTCTGTCTCTATGCTTAGCTACACATGTATATTTATTAAGAAATAATTCAGGACTTACAGGTCAAATGGTTGCATATGATGATACACTCACAGTTTTGAAGGGCAAAAGCAAGCAAAATCAACTAATGATGAGCATCAAAATAGCTGTCCCAATAATAGGTCCATAAGAAAAATGACCATGTTGGAGCTGGAGAGGGTTTTGAAGAAAATGTAAATATAGGTGTTGAGTTGCTTATTCATAGTCTATAAGAAATCAATCACAGAATAATCTCTAACTTAAAGCATTGACTGCAAATGACTCCACAAATGAATTCTGTTGAATAACACATTGTCTATGTCAGTGCAAAAGGTACAATCAGTCTTGGATGCTGGATTCAAAAGCAAGAAAAAAACACTGTTGATGTTGAAGAAGAGGCAAAAAAGTTTACTTCAGGTCAGGATGAAGTAACTGAGTAACATAATTTTACTTTCTAGTCTTGTACAAATGGTGACTTAGCTGCATTCACTTCTGGATTTTATCTAAATGGCTAATCTGGAATCAGTTTGGATGGCAAATAGTTTATATTCAGTTCCAGATTTAGTCTGGATAGAAAAGTGTACAGACCACAGAGAAGCTCTCACAAGTATGGCAAGGGAGCAGGACCAAAAAACGAAATCACAAAAGCAAAAATGTCCAGCACTCGATGTCAGCAATTAAATATACTTTATATCATTTAATAAATATTAAAAAAAAAAACATGTATAGGTATTCGGTGAAAACAATTCAATAATGGCATACCGGTTTCAGCTCAAAAGCCTTCTTCAGTGCCAAGGTAAAAATTAAAGTCAACCACACCATAATTATATGCATAAATGAGCCCACCTGAAGTTAGGAAAGACCAATCACAATAAATCAAGTCCTGGGGAAAATAAAGCACCTAACTGAACAATCCAACTTCGTTCTTTTTTAATTGTTCATGCCACTCTAACCTATTTAAACCTTTATAACAAATATGTTCAATAGCAGTGAATCTAAACAAAGCAGCAGGATGTTTAAGAGTATTTTGTATAAAGTTCTTTAACTAAGCCACTGTCAGCTTTTTTGACAAAATATCTGAAGCCACTGAATTATTAAATTTATTGCAGGATGCACAGTCTTATCATGTTCTTATCAAAAGTACATTTTCTGGAAACTGTAAAGCACTATCATTTTTAGTGAGCTCAAACTATTTTACCAAATACCTAGAGCTGTCTCTTCCATATTTATTAAACATATACCTGCCTGGAGTCACATACTATGGCTCTTTTAAACCACTTGTACAGGCACCCATTATAAAACCCACTCTCATACTAAAGGGATAGATATGTGACTATAATTATAAATCTACTCACATTCTTCACGAAGGAATCCTCTTGTGTTTTTTCTTTATATTTGAATAAAAACCTACTTTCACACCTCAGAATGATATTCTGTCTTTCTGACAAGGATCTCACTATCACACAATGAAATTATGCTGTTAGTATAGTTAATTGTACATGCATACAATTTCTCAGATCCATACAACCCCCCCCCACATACATTTAAATCAAATAGAGGGGTTATTAGTAAAGCTTACTTGTAGCGACCTTAAAATCTTCTGATAGTTAAAGAAAGAAATTATATATTGTTACACCAGAAATTTGCCTGCTAGAAAACCTGTCACAGTGGGCCTAGTGGAAATTTTTAATGCAGCAACACACAGAAGGCTCAGAAATCAGAGTACATGACACCAAACTTTCCCAGTGCCTTTCTTTCCTATATATATTCACCACTGCCTATAATTTAGCTCTAGCTTCACACATTGAGATGCTTTCTTTTCAACAAAGATTCACACATATGTGTTTACCCTCCTAACAAAGGCTGTGTTAGTTTTACAACCTGCATCGTTTGCATAGTTTCAGTATATATAATAGTAGCAGTGAACCTATCTTCATATGATACATAATTCTTCCTAGCACTATAACAACCAGTCTATTAATAAATACTTGCCTCATAAATAGGCAGTTTATATCTTTTGTCATTAAATGGAGTATACTGGAAAAGGTGTCAAGTCAGATTTAACTCTGTACAGTCCACTGTCATAGGATGCTGTAAATTAACTTAGACCTAGCACATGGAAAGCCCTTGTATGGCTCTTGGAACACATTTTAAATTGATAGATCACCAAAGGATACAAGGTAAAGGCATCCAGTCACTGGGACAGCTAGATAGTTCCCAGCATGGTACTGAATTATCTGCAATTATGATTACAACAGCCTAACACTTATGGGTTATAACTTGACTGGTTGTCATGCATTTGTTAGTAGTTGTTGCCCATTTTTACTATGACAAATGAGAAATGACATTTACTTATTGCATCACAGATAAGTTGATGTACAGATTGACGTGCATAGCCAGTGACAATATTTATAGGTGTCTCTCAATTAAGCACTAGCCACAAAGAATGAAAATACAGTGCATAAGTTATAACCTATTAACCTCCAAATAAGAGCAGATATGTAGAACAAATATGAAAGATGAGAGCTATATTACTTTAGCTTGGCCTAACAGCTTATAGCATCTATTGACACCCCCCCAGCTTGACTGAATTAACCATGAACTATGTATTAAAGCATATATAAATAATACATGTTATGTAAACTGAAATTAGATTAGATGAAGCTCTATTAATTTAATAAATATATTTATTTTTTATTTTTTATTTTTTTATTTATTTTTTATTTTTTAATAATGAATCATCAATTTCTAAGCAAGTTATAAGTACTTGATTACTTTGAAGTCTCACCTGAATTGGATATAGTTGATGATTCCTTTTTCCTGGTTTTAAGGAGGCTCATTCAGCAACTTCAATTCTCAAGAAGTAGCAGTTTACCCTGGATTGATGTTTTTTCTTAAGGGTAAGATACATCTTAATTAATAAGGCTGTAAAACCTTTGCACCTCACTACAAGGAACTTTATATATATATATATATATATATATATATATATATAGAGAGAGAGAGAGAGAGAGTGTAACTGACTTGGAGAAAGAATGAAGTACATTTTTAACATGTTTCTGTTCTTGTTTCTTTCTGTGCAATCCAGTGTCATGTCAGAGAATAACTACAGCCAATGAGAAGAAGCACAAACAAGAGAGAGGCAGAAACAAAGAGAGAAAGAGAGAGATGGTGTTTTAGAAAATAAAACACAAGAAAAGTGTGCACAGGCAGGTGCAGGCAAGCATGTGTTTTCTGGCACCTAATAGACCTAGGATTGCATTAAAGAAACATACTAATAGTTGGTCTCAAGGGGGCATATCATTTCCAGACTTTAATTTATATGCTATCTCTTCTATTATAAAAGTTATAACATTGCTAATAGATCAGTCATATGTTGCAAAATGGAAGGAATATTGGGAATTAATTAGCATGCACTTCACAAAAATATCGTTAATACACAAAAATACTATTATAAACAATCCCATGTTATGGTTACTAAAAGAGTTTTGTACCTCATCTATTACACCAAAATATATAGCTAGTTACCCATTAAATATTATTATTAGATATCGTAATTTTATATATATACATCCTAAGTATAAGGAATGGAATTTTATCTTATTTCCTATAATGTATACACACATATTCTTTTATCATCCACCTCTGAAAGAACTCTTCTAGTCACAGAGAATAATTTAAAGTATTGGTATCAGATGCTGTCTGACAATAAAGTAAAAAATTTAGACTTCTTAAAGCAAGAATTTGATTTGAGAGAAACATGTTGGTTAGAGATTCAAACTTTTAGACAACATCTTACTAACAAACTTGATTTAATGTCTTTAACAGTTAAAGAATCTGTTCCAATACTGATTGACTACTTGATATTAAATTTACAACATAGGGTTTCTGATAAAGGTAAGCTCTCACACATACATAAAATTATTAGAGATGAAACCTATTATAGTTCAGATAATTACTGGAATTATTTCAATTCCATTAATGGTGAATCACCAAAACAACAAGATAAACAATATATATTGGAATCTGCTTATAAAACTACTTCTATTAATTGGAGACGTTTTACCTGGAAATTTTTGCATAGATCTTTCTATACACCCTTAATGATGAATAAAATAAACAATAAAGACAACATATGTAAGAGATGTACTGTAGAAATAAATGCTGATTGGGCACATATGTTTTACAATTGTATAAAACTGAAAGAATATTGGATGTTAATCAATGATTTTTTGCAGGCTCTTTTCACAGATAATTTCATAGTCTCTAAATCACTTATATTATTTAACACCTCTGTTCCTAAATGTGTTAAAAAAGTTAAACTTACTTTATTATGGTCAATTCTAGCAGTGGCTAGAAAAATAATAACCAGAAACTGGATTTCAGATACTCCTCCTTCATTTAATGAATTTAAAAATGTTATGATTGAAGTGTGTCATATGGAACTAATGACAATAAAGTCAAGAGCCATTAGGAAAACATCTTACTATAATATATGGGATACCTTACAAAACTTGTTAAAACAGTCTTAGTTTCATTAGTAAGATGTTACAGTTTAATTAATTGATTTGATTTAGAGTGGATGTCTTTGTAAATGCTTTAGTTGTTTTATCAAATGTTATAACTGTTTATATGTTAACTGCTTGCACAAGATTGTTATAATATTTATTTTGTATGTTAAAACTAATAAACTTGTTTAAAAAAAAAAAAAAAGCATGTGTTTTCTAAGATGTATCGCTCACCTTAAAATACATCCTTTAATTAAGCTGCATTAGAAGTCAGACAAATGCATAATGTCCTATAAATTATTGCACTTGTCAAAACAAGATGCATTGACATTTTCTTCTAAATTTCAAAGGAAAACAACATTTTGAGGGGGCATTTCCTCCCGTAAGTTAATATAGTAAGTCTGAAAACATTCTCACTCAAAGATGAGTACACTTTTGAAGAATTATGTTTCTGCGCAGCTGAGCCATTGCTGAGTTCTAATTTTGCCAGTCAGATATATTTCCTTTTACAAATATTACAATTATTTCTTAAAATGATCACATTCAGTTTCATTCACTGATATCCTGAAAAAGGCTAAGGAAGATGAAATAGCTTTATCACTAAGCTATTTACAGCTACCGTTCAAGCTGGAGTAAGAATATGGCAATTCTTGAAATCAACATTTGTTCTGTAGCTCTTGATGTCATTCAGAAGGGCATTCTCAGCCAGATTCTGTAAAGTTCACAAAATCTGGTGCATTTCACCTTTATCAGTGGACAAGTTGTGGATAAGCCTGTAATATGTAAAAATGCTTCAGTGAACTTAGAATATCTCTGCGCATAACATAGTTGAACAGCAGCATCGGCACACTGTTGAGTAGTCATACATACTCCATAATTCATGAAAACTGTCTCATAAAGCTTGGTGTGCATTTACAAAGTTATGGAAATTATACTATCCCAATCTAAGCTGGATATATTCTTCAGTCATACATATCCTCAGCAATCTCTCCAGTAAGCCCAGAAACAACTATGAATGTCTATGTAAGTCATGTACTAATGAAATATACATGCTTGCACTTACAGATTCTGATGGAGCCCATAACATATTTAATAAAAATTAATCAAGGTGAAGGGCAATCAAGGCCACATTGCCTCAGTTAACAGTAGCTAACAATGAGTATGAGATGTGTGTGTGGAGAACACAGGAGAAATGCTCACCCAAGGAAATAAGGAGATAGTAAATCAGATGTGGGGCATGGGTGAAGAAGAGGGCTGCACAAAAGGAATACGAGCAGTAAAATCTGATGGACAGTCAGAGGGGCATGGGCAGTGCTTCTTGATGGGAATAGAAGGAAAAGGAAGAGAGAGGGAAAGAGAAAGAGAAGGGCAACACAGCAGGTATACAAATATACCAATTATCACAAGACATGACAAAGGTCGGAAATGAATATTAAGGAATGGTAAGGTATGCAGATGGCACACTCTATAACATGGGCAACAGAAAGTTGACAAACAGGTGGAGATGCATACCATTCATGGTGAAATGCAGAAATACATAACTACCTATGCACTATAACATTGTAAGATATTGCAGACTGTGTGGCAGTCATACCTGGATATGTATGACCAATGACAGTTGTGTGGTGTAGGGTAATATGTAGGAATCACAGTGCACATTGGATAAATAATCCAATACCCAAGTAGCCACTCAACATACAAGTGTAAGGCAAGCAACAACACAGATGTGAAAATGCAGCCTATGGAATGCTGGAGAATAGCAGCAAAGGATAGAATAGAACCTGCAACTATGCATGTGAAAAGCAAAGAACCAACACAGTACCAAAAAGCAGTGCTGTACAAAAAAACACCAAACTGAATGCTAGTTACATAAGTAGGTGCATAAAACCCAAAGTGATGTCTAACGGAATACATATGTCAAAGACAAATGCCATATGAAAGGCAACACGCAGGTGTAGATGCACATGTATGGCAATGAAGATCATACACATACATACATATGAAATGTCAAAGGCAACACACAGGTGCAGACGTATATGTATGACCTTCATTGGGTTAACAGTAAACTATTGGAAAGCAATGTTAATACATATACATACCAATGACAAGTAATAATATACATTTGAAATCTACAATTAATGTTTTAGAACAACTATCAAGTTGTACATATGAAGTTCGATAAATTACACTGGTTGACTCATTCACTCCAGTGAAGCTCAGGAAGTTTGCACTGCAACTTCCAATGGGCAGAGCCTAACCCCCGGATTCACTAATCTTCCATGCAGGACTAGCATAGTCCTGCACAGAAGCGCCTGTTTAGGAGCAGGACAGCAGCTCACCATGAATATTAACAAGGCGTGCTGCCCGAGCTCCTAGGCTTACACGGAGTGTGTACGAGTGCAGGGGGCTTGTCTAAGAGCAGAGCTCTCAGAATAAACACTCCCCTGCAATGTAGAACAGCAGAAGGTGTTAAGGAATGAGTGAGATCGCCCATAGGTGTCCTCATATCCCCACCAACAGTCCCCCATGTGTACAACAGCAACAGTACATATAAATGAAAAAAAGAAACCCTTTTATTTATTTTTTTTAAATCTGAGTACAGCTAACCGTAGGTGAGCTAGTGTGACCATTGTTTAGCTATGGGTATAGCAGCTTAAAAGGCTGAAGAGCATAGTAAGGAAGATATATGCAAATGAAGCAGCACAGCAATAGTGTAGTGGGCAAAACATTTGCCTACCGAGCAGGCATTATTCCCGGTTAGAGTCCCACTGCAGCACAATCTATTTTACATGGCAAAGCACCAATATAACCGATATTTTTGTTGCAAAACCCACTAAAAAACATATATTTATGAATTGGAGTACTGCAGGAAATGCACATGTGAAGTGTCAGTGTCATAATGAATAAGGCACTAGTAAGCAGATTTAAGCACAAATAAGCAGTAGTAAGCATATGTAAGCACTAGTAAGAGTGTTTAAGTGCATTTGCGTGGGGGTAAGCATTGCCTACACAGATTAAGCAAAGTAGAAGCTAACTGATTGTAAGAAACTGTAACCGGAAGTAAGTACTGTTTAGCTCCACGCAAACCCACGCAAACCCACTTACAACTGCTTTAAAGTGCCTTAATCACTCTGTATCCAACGGCCTGTGTTCTGCCCAGCAACAAAATAAACAGCCTCTGCAAGGCTCAAACCCAGGACCATGCACACCATAGACAAAGTAATTTACCACTAAGCCATGCCAAATCTAAATAAATCTGATGTTTTCATAAACATATCATCCAGTCCAGTCATGCAACAGCACAGAGAATGTATACCAACATCTAGATGTATGTGGGTGTAAATATATTACTATCTAAACAGATACAACATATCTATATAGGTAGATATATATATATTTCTAAAAATATATACATATATAGTAATATATATGAACATATATACATGCAAATGCCTACACTGACACATATACGTGTCTACACCTATATGTCTACATATACACACAGCAAGTTACATATGTGTATGCAGATATATATCTATATAGGTATATATGGCCATACATCTGTAGATAGCAATGGCAGATTAACAAAAACACATATGTCCACATGCACCGTTAATGGGGTTGAGGGGCCCCACACACTATACGTCTTGTACGAATACGCATCCCCACCACAGCCAAACACATCTGCCCTGCAATACACTACCAAGTGTTGCATATCCCATAACCAGGACCTGACACGACATGGGCACATGATGTTAACAGTACTACATACGTAAAACGTATGATGTCAGGCTGGTATTGGTAACATATCATGCAGTACAGTCTGCCTCCCATAGGAAATGTAAAATGTGGAAGTCATCAACATCCCCAGGATATAGATACACAGACACAGATATGCATATATATATATATATATATATATATATATATATATATATATATATATATACATGTGACTACACATACACATGCAGATATATGTACAGTAAGATGCATACATAGAAGGTGCACACAATATGGAACAGCCACTATGCCTACAGTTAACACCTGAACAAGTGGACACTGTATGGGCCACCCATACAAATGACAATCGTTGCCTGCAACATATAGCCACATAGAGGTCATATGAAAAAACACCACACACAGGTTTGCAGAAATGGAAAACCTTTAATTGTGTACTATTACAGTGCTATATGCCATGTCATATAGCTGTTCACACACTGACATCCATATAAACAGAGTAATGCAACTGTGAAACAGTTATACTAATACTGTAGTGTGAAAAGGTTCACAAATGTTGCTGTCCAGGCCAAGCCCTTCAAATTGTACAATAGTGAAGATAGACTGGGCCACAGAATACCAAACAATCAACAGTATATAATGCAGGTGTATAGTTCAGCAGCCTCTATCTACACTCTGTACAAAATCACTAGGTGGTAAAGACATCATGTGAACAAATGGGTTGTAACTGTTACATAACAAGGCATAACTGACACCATCACAAGCACACTGACAAACAGAACAGTCTGTATGGCAGGAGGCAGTAGGCTTGCATTAACCCAATTTATGTAAGTAATGTAAATATAGGTGAAGTATACGGTACTGTACATCCAGATACCTTAAGGCAGCTTACCCCTGATACCCCCACATTTTGTAACAGCCTAGATAATTTATGGTGCTTCCCCCCCTAGACTCAATAATACAGGACCATATACCACTGTTACATTCACTGGCCTCTGGAGTACATAAGGGCACACATGTATTGTGTAGGTGATACCCACACATATATGGTCCCAGCCCCACCGTATGTGTGGGGGTACAACAGCAGTGGACTGATGGCAGCAATGGCAGTGTGATATACTCACAGCCCACTGCAGAACAACCCCTGACAGCATGTCATATGTGCAAAGCTTGGTATGTAGGTGGAGGACAGAGGCTGGAACACAGGTGCATATGTGGAAATCTGTTGCCATACACTAAGCAAGTTGCTGGTGATACAGGATAGTCTGCAACACACCCTCAGTCAGGGAATTGAGATTAGAAATAGAAATGGATGCAGCCATGTACTGATAGCACTCAACACACACACTGTCAGTGAAATATCTGACACAGGATCTGTGTGGTGGACAGACAAAACATGAGAAGCACACCTGTGGCCACCAAGAGGATAGGCCCACAGTTGAGAGCTTGCAGACAGACTGTACTCCAAGGTAAACTAGTATGTACACACACACCCTGTAGCACCAGTACTATACAAAGCATAACAACTCTACTCACACTCTGTCTGTAGTTCCTGAATCTCCTACAAATATGTAGCTGCCCTGAGTGTGCCAGTTCTCCTGTAAGAGGTATTGCTACCTGCTGTCTGTAACACTGATGCCCACACACAGGAAGGATGTCCATCACACAGGAAATGTAAAGGGACCATGCCCACATGATGTAGGGATTTATAGTAGGTGGTTGCCATGACAGTGGTAATTGGAAGTACTACACATGGATAATCATATATATATATATATATATATATGTATGGCTATCTGGATAATTATATGTACATATATTTCCATCATATGTCCTGGACATGGAGTATAGCCCTACCCCAGCCTGTATAGTCCCAACATCGTAGTGAAAGGGGATGTCAGGTATGCATACTAGGTATATTAGTAGACTATTGCTACTGTCATTGGGATTGTCTTCACAGACATGGTGTGTGTGGGAGGTCACATCTGCTTGTAACATGTGTGCCATTGGCTACTGACAGACATCCTATGGACATCATAGTAAAGTACCGCTGCTAGCAAGTAATGCCCCTGTGGACTGCAGTAGAGATATTGGCCAATATATGTGGACATTCTGACACACTCTGTACAGTCCAGAGGTATACGCATAACCCCTTAGTGCACAACTAGTGTACCATGCCTGACAATATGGATGTAGACAGCCATGTAGATGGGTATAACACATAATGACTGGTATACATTTGCCATCATAGGTTATGCATTCACACACCCCTGTCTTGCCTGACACATAATAACTGCTGGTACAGGGGTGCCATGGCCAGATACTACCCACTAGATATTGGCATGCATCTGTACATCATCCCACTGCTCTGTCTGAAATACATGACTGTTAAGGGAGGCCCAGCAGCAGTACATCTGGCAAATATCTGCACATGACATCTCACTGGGTAAGTACACTAAGCTGCTAGGCATGTGACAATGCACTGTGCAGGCTACAGGCAGACTGGTTCAACACTGGCCTACATCTTCTATGGGGGAATGCACATGTACCTGCATATATAGTAGGCTCTACAAGCATGTCATTGCACAGGGTAAGATACACCTATGTGAAAGTGCATAACCACAACCAATGTGAACACAGCCACAGCCACATATGTCAAGCTAGCACAATATTACAGTATATGGACTATCTGTTCGACACCATCCTCATATGTGCCTCTCAAAACTGATGATACATATCCTGAGCTGCTACACAGTTTAGTCTGATGACTGTCTGTGGTATGGGATATGTGTGTGTGTATGGCCCTACAAACATGTACGCCAATACAGTACCATACAGTGGAGCAGCACGTAACATCAGATAGGATGGGACCTAGAACAATGACATCTACCAGAGTCTGTACACATGCTAAAGTACATATTAAAAATACACACACTGTTGACATTCACCATAAGTACACAGACCTCAGTACTATACAAAAATCCACAGAATGTCCAGGTTATGTTATCAAATATAACCCCTACTGTACATAAAGTGTAGCAGTCTGATATCTTACTGGCTTGTTATCAGATATGATGACACTAATTATGGTGTATAGCACATATGCACCACTTCATGCATGACATATGTACAAAGGTTGACAGAGTTGTGGCTGGAAGCACATACACAGGGCCAGTATTGACATGTTGCTGTAATAACCTCATACATTTACTGTTGTAACAGGGTTTGTTGCAACATATGTCCTATGAGGGATATGAAGTCAGTAACTGTCAGAGCTTTCACCATCTACAGACTGCAATCCTCACAATATCTTCTGCAGTCCACAGATAGATGCTCCATGGGTAACACATTAAACCAAAGGAAAAACACACTGCCCAGTCTGCAGATGACTCTGCAGATGGGGATTCCTCATAAACATGGCACTGACATGGCAGGTATTGAGACATGTAGGACAGCCATATCCACACACACACACTGTTAAACCAACATTATCCAAATGCAGTATAACAGCACTTACAGTCTGTAGTCAGGTCAGGCACATCCCCCTCCTTTGTGTTGCCCTGTTTCCACAGTGTATGTTGTTAGAGGTAAATCCCCAATCCATCTGAGATGCTGTTTGCCAAACAACTGATCTAGTTCCTGCTCACAATGAATGAAAAGGGCCAACACCAACATGATGTTCCAAGATATTGGAGTGTGTTTCCATGCAATTGGCTATGGGAATGTTACCACAGCTGTTCCACATGCAATCGGCTAGGGGAGGGCTGCAATTTGTGCAGAGACCATCAGCTGATCATGAGCATCACTTAAAATACACATGTTGCTGCCTAAGCAAAGCAGGTGTAGGTCTCCACATCCACCAGAGAGGTAGTGGGAGAGGCAGACAGAGGCAAAGACAAGTCAGGGAAGGGTGGGAGAGCAAAACTTTAGCATGTTTGTGTCACACACCTACCAGCACGGGGTATCAAACCCCTGACGTCTATGTAGTGCTAGCACAGTTCAATGCAGTTATTGGATACACCACATGGGTTACCTGTTATGGAGCCCTCAGAACATATATGTGATAGTGACTGACATCTGCAACAGGGATAAGGTAGCTATATGGTAGGTGACGTACGTGTGCCTGTCCGCATGAACAGATGCCAGCATCAACACAGCCGCACTCTCACAGGGATGCA
Organism: Protopterus annectens; assembly: GCF_019279795.1. Lineage (NCBI taxonomy): Eukaryota > Metazoa > Chordata > Ceratodontiformes > Protopteridae > Protopterus > Protopterus annectens. The sequence continues at coordinate 514,976,743 of NC_056731.1, forward strand.
CACACATTGACACACTTGGCAGGGCCAGGATTACAACTCATCAGTAGTGGGATTGCCACAACACATCACTGTGCAGGTATCACATACACCACACAGGTCATATGGAGGTTGTATTGGCAATGGGAATGAGGAGGTGTCTGACATCAGACAGCATGCTTCAGTATGCCCATGGGGGTTGTAGGGAGTGTGGATGTGAACATATGCACATTACAACACACACACAGACAGGGTGCCAGTACTGACATGCATACCTTGGCATCAGGCCACATGACGATGGTCTGCATTGTGGCTCAGGGCTGTAGTATCTGCATTTGCCCACACAGATGGGTATTGTATCCCCCATCCAGTCATGTGGGTGACTATTGTGTGTGGCCAATACTGTGCATCACTTGCCATGTATGTGTTCCTTAGTCCATGACATGGACAGTGTCTGGGATGTGCACGCCTCCCACATGCATGTACAGTGACATGTGGAACTGTACCTGGGGTATCTGGCCCATGTTGTGAACACAGATTATCATCAGATGGGCCAGTCTTGCCCACCTGTAGGGGGGACTGGTAATGGGCAGCAGGTTTACCCTTGACCTACATTGATAGCATGCTAATGGCATTCTCTGGTGTCAGTGGCATCTGTCAATACAGGGCATGTTATCAGGCATGGCATGTCCTTGGAGGGTCACATGTGATGGCACCAATGGTGTTTTAGGTGTCTATTGGGGAACATGTGGAAGGTGCACTGTCTGCATGTACGTGCATATTGGACAGATGGACAGGGTGCCACGCTTTCTGTTGCCCACAGCTATCACCACATAGTTGCTATCAGTGGCAAATATGCAGTGTACTACCCACATATTGACTGTTGGCTAGGCATGTGTGTGTGTATGAGACATGGGTTGAAAGTGTGCTCTGGGTAATACTGGGGTTGCTAACTGTGATTGCCGGGCCTTGATGTCACATGTATGGGTATGGCTTTGCATCCCAGCCTCTCAGCTATTTCACATCTGTTATCCCTGTAAGGTAGACATTGTGATATATAGTAGGGCCACCATAAATGAAATTAACAAAACCCCTCCACATTGCCCAAAGGTGTCACACACTCACAACCATCTCTACACAAGATACGAGTTACAACCATACACACACACACACATACACACACACACACACACACACACACACACACACACACACACACACACACACACACACATACACACACACACACACCTGTCATGTCTGGGAGTAGAACCCCTACCTAATTAGTTTACTACACTACAACACTACCCAGTTATAGGATGTGCCATGGACATTACTGAAGTACATCTTCCCCAAAGGTGGATTTCACAATTAATGACATCAGCAGTGCTACAAAGTAGGGCATTTGTAATGTACTGCGAGTGAGTTGCCTATAATGCATTGCTCCATACACAGACACTGAAACACACACAAAACATCTGGAACTGGTATGGATGGAGATGGAACACTACCGTTGTTCTAAATCACACTACAGTAGTACGCAGTCGTAGGATGCGCTACGGCGATTAATGGGCTATCACTTTCCCAGAGTTGTATTACTAGGTGAGTGACATCAGCAGCCTTGCCAAAGTGGAGTATTTGTATTGTACGGCGTGTGACTGCCTAAAATGCATTGCTCTCTACTCAGTCTGACACACACACACACACACACACACACACACACACACACACACACACACACACACACACACACACACACACACACACACACACACACACACATCAGGTCTGGGGTTCGAACACCTACCTAACTAGTTTATCACACTACAGCAGTACGCAGTTACAGAACATGCTATGGCGATTACTGGGCTATCACTTTCCCTGAGGTGTACTTCTAGGTGAGTGACATCAGCAGCCTTGCCAAAGTTGAATATATGTATTATACGGAGTGTGAGAAGCCTAACAAGCATTTCCCTCTGCACATTCAGAGACAGACAGGCACACACACAAATGCACACTCACACAATTGACAAGTCTGGGGTTAGTACTACTACCTAACTACTCTGTCACTACAGCAGTACGCAGTTATGGGATGCACCATGCATATTACTGAGCTATAGCTCTCCCAAAGGTGTAATTCACATTGGCTGACCTCAGCAGGCCTGTCATACTACTGCTATGGGGAGGGCAGTGTTTGCATGGTCCATACACCTTTCATGTAGGGGTTGACATGCCACATGTGGGCACACATGGAGTCATATGTCACAGGTGCATGTATAGAGCTACTTGTTAGCTACTTCCTTGTACAGTCTTGTTGCACAGCTGGCACGTGCACCACATAGTCTGTCATGCTGACAGGTACAGGTGGTTAGTATCCGCAGTGGGTTACATCTGTACCTCATGTGTTGGGGGCCCTTTGGCCGTGTGCCAGTTGGGACAGGCCCGCATGGCTCCTTGTCACGGTCACCCTCTTCCACACATCTATGCCCGTGTACCTGTGGCTTATTATAGTTTGTTGTCTTTACATATTTGTCTGTATTCTTATCCACTGTGTGTGTAAAGCAGGAGTGGTGCATACTGACATGTGTCCGCACTGAGAACTGCAACATCCAGATATGTCTGGTCCACTGATGTTTGCAGACATGGCCCTCATATGTTCAAGTGTGTGAGCATGCCCAGTATGACCCCTCAGTATGTTGTTGACTGGCATTGCCTTCATTCCTCTAAGTGTGTGAGCATGCCCAGTATGGCCATCTGTGTTGCATGTGTGGATCATGTCCAGGTAGTTTGTACTGCAGTGCTGAACTTTGTGTTGTACACCAACAGGTAGCATGCTGTGTCTGCAGGGTATCCATCGGTCATTTGCCATTGACCGTTGCTACATTTCTGCTTAGCGGGGGGGGGCACCTGACTGTTTCTACTGTTCTACACAGGAGTGGGGGGGGGGCACATCTGACTGTTACTCTAAGTGTACGTTGCATGGTGGGGTGCACCTGACACTTGTACACATTTGCTAGGACTGCACTGGTATGTCAGAAACTCCATTTCAGTCTGTAGTCTTACCTATCCTGCTGTCTAGATGGTTACCAGTGTACTACAGATCCTAGTTTTGTTTACTAGCCTTCACAACTTACATCCGACTGCCTGGCCTGCTGCAGTCTGTCTGTGTAGGCCTGGGGGAGGGCTTACCCATAGGGAACATTCAGAGGCCATAGTACAGCATTTGTTTGTGTTAATCTTCACTTGTCCTGCTAGCTGAGACTGTTGTTGGGTATGTAATCCTTCCTGACTGGCTCTTATGGACACCCATGTTGCTCAGGCCATTTCCTGCAATGGGTTTTGTCACCCTGTGTAGTACTGGCTACTATGGTGACTCCAGTATGTGTTACAGATCTCATGATGCCACTATGGGTGTCTACTGTCTGCTGCCTTGACATCTGGCCACCCAATTCCCTTGTATATTCACATCCATACCATGGCTACAGGTAAAAATACATTCTACTCCATTTGGCAATTGGTAGGTTGATTGACTTACCTTGTGGGTGTGCCGGACTTGAGGTTGGTGCTGGAGGGCGGCCTATGTCGGATGCACATAGTACACTCCCTATACATGGTTGAGCACAGGTAGTGTCATGTTTGGCATCCCTTTTACTGACTGTGCAAGTCAGAGAGAGGTGTCATTCCCTGGGTCCCTACTGTGTCAGTGCATATGCTATGTGTTGCCTCTTTGCCAAGGCCAGGGCATACTGGGCACACCCCCGCTTCTGCCTACTGGGGCAGGCTCAGGTTGTTCCTCTTTTGAGTCACTCTGTGCTTGTACAGGCCTTGGCACTGGTGGGGGGCTGTGTGGCCCTGCCCCATGCTGTTTCTGCTGCAGCTGTTTCTGCAGGATTATATTGTGTAGCATAGCACATACCATAACAATTTGGGTACATGTAGCTGGTGAATACTACAGGGCTCCACTGGATGTGTCCAAACACCGGAACCATGACCTGAGCATCCCAAACACATGCTCTATTATATGTCTGGCCTGTGTGTGTGCCTCATTGTGGCATTGTTGTTCAGGTGTGTGTGTGTTTCTGATGGGTGTCATCAGCCACGGCTCCAATGGGTACCCAGCATCCCCCAACAGCTGACCGTTGGGGATGTCCACATTGGCAAATCTGTGGTACAGCTGCGTCAGTTGCCATATGTATGAATCGTCATAGCTTCCATGGTAGCCAGCACACACATTCAGTATAATGCCCTGGGTATCACATACAACCAGGCAGTTGATGGAGGGGATGCTCCTGCGGTTGATAAAGGCCCTACCTTGCTCACCGTTGATGCATATCTGTGTGCAGTCTATAGCACCCATTATCCCAGGGTAGTTAGCTATTTGGTGGAAGAGACGCATATTGTGGGTCAACACCTCACGTGTGTTGAGGAAATATACATGCTCACTGGCATGTGCTGACATGGCATCCAGGAACTGGTGGGATACTGTGGATGCTGATGCCTGTGAGATGCCAATGTTATCCTGAGTTGTGGTTTGGGAGGTACCTGTGGCTAGTATACCTAGGCCTACACATACCTTGGTATCCACTGGGATGGGTTCCCCTTGGCCAGTGTGGTGTGTCAGGTGTGGCCTGCACAGCTCAACGATTTGCTGTAGGAGGTCTCTGTCTACTCTATAGCACTCCACTATCTCCAGCTCATGTAACCCCTGGTAGGTTACCCTGGGTCTGTACACTCTTCTCTGTCTCCTCACTGTAGGTTGATTGGCAACATTGACATCCTCACCACCCTCAGCCTCTTGCACATGTTGTTCTATGTTGCCTGCTGCAGCCCTTCTCATTTTGTTGGTTTGTTATTAAAATTTCCCCGCTTGGTATACACCAATGGTGTAGAGTGTGGAAAAACCAGGGGGGGTAGGTGTTTACTTGGTTTATAGTGGTGCTCTGGGCTGGGCTGGTCTGCTGCCTGTGTAATTAGCTGATTCTGATACATTTCACCTGGCAGCTCAGATAGTTCTTCTTGATTACCTTCCTACTGCTGTTTTCCCTTCCCATTGCCTCCCTGTTTAAACCTGTGTGCACGCCGCATAGACAGAGTACTCATATGTACACAGAGCTGCTATTTCCTGGTTTAACTTCCTATTTCTTTCTGTGAAACCCGGTGCACGGTGCGCACACCTGCTTACACTTTGTAAGGAGTGCTAAGGAGTTTGGACACACCTCTAGCTTAACTGTGCTAAGCTAGGAGCAGTCCCAAGCCACAGTGCTCCAATCCACTTACAGTATGTCTGACATACCCGCCCATGATGTCACCCATCTCCTAGTCTTGCACCCAGCTATTTCTACTCTTACACTCTTGGGACCTGCCTCACACCCTGGGGAAATCTGGGATTCACTATCCTTCCCCTCATTTGCATAGGATTGCCTGCTAATGCATAGTTACATGTCCCACACTGGGCCTCCCCCTTAGCAACCATTACTCACTGGCCAGGTTGTCTTATGCCTGCCATTGACTTGCATGGCTGAATACTGCTTTTAGTTGGAATGCTTATTTTAAGTTTATTTTATTATTTTCCCCAGATCCCGTTTGCGCGCGGCTGCCCTATGCTTAAACAGGCAAGATCGGTGAAAGGAATTTAAAAGTTGTTTATTTTATTTTTTACGCATTTTGCATTGTCAATGGCCTTCTACTTGGCCATTGCCATGCTTCATCAATGATATGCAGCCTTTATTTGGAGCTGTCATAGCTCCGTTTTGTAGTTTGCAGGAACGTGCTCGGTACTAACCGGTTACATTTCTGCAGACTGCACTTGTCCTGCACTGACAGCTGCCTACTTTCTGGATCACAAATTACCCTCATTTGCATAGTTTTCACCTGCAAATGAGAGTAATTTGCATATAGGGGCTCGGTCCATGCAGGATTAGCCTAAGAGCTTACGTGCACATCCCGGCAGCTCGTTCCTGGATTGCACGTTGGCCATATTGCCAAAAATAGCTCTTAAACTATTCCTGCATGCTATAACAGGCTTCGTAAATCCGGAGGAGTAACTATTACTTTTGCAATATTTTGTAAACAACTTAGAATATCTCAGAAATTACTTAAGTTACACATATACTGTCAGCAGCATTTTATTCATTTAGCTGAGAGCTTTCATATGAGGCTAAAGAGTTCTGTCTGTGTTACTTGGTTGCTGAGATATTTAGAAAATGTGAAAATTATATCTATATAAATTAATATCATAAAAACAACAGTTAATATCTATTTATCTGTACTAGACACAGGTCAAATATTAATGCAGTTGAGTTTGCCATTGTGTAAGCTTTAAGAGAAATCTTTTAAAACATCATACATAGCATGGGTTTGGAATTACTGATGCAAATATGAATAAGCAATATTTGACACTTAGAGGTATCAGTAGTAGTAAACTGCAAATGTACCTGGAGGCATCACTCGAATGTAATGAGTTAATATGTAGTATACAAGTATAACAAGTACAAGGATGTATTGCAAGCTGTAGGAAGCAAGTTGTGCACATATGTCCTGCATCTGTATAATGCCCATAGGGTTGGCACAAGTTAATCTTCTAAAAAAGGATTACATGAAAATGGATGATAATTGCAAGGAAGATGAACATATACTATGCATATGTGCAAGATATATGTCATAACTACAAATGTGGGCCCACGTCAAGTAAGGCATGGCAGCAAAAATATGTATGCAAATGATAAAGCAGGACAACACTGTGTAAGGGGACATATTGCAAATGCATGTGGAGAACAAATAGAGTTGTGCCAAAGCCAACCAAAACTACACTGAAGCGAATGGTCAATGTATGTCACATGGGCAGTCTGCACTGCCAACGTCAACAAAATGGTCATGTATAAATCACACACATTAATGTGCAATCATCTAACAGCAAAAGGTATAGGTAAACAAGCTAAGAATTGCTATCAGATACACATATATACTACCATGCCTATGTAGAACTACGTGGATTAAACACCTGCGGGAATATATCTATTGCTGACAGTGGGTATGACCGAGCAGAGGACAGTCCTGTGAACAACATTACAGCATATTAACATGAAGTCAATAACTGCTCACATTCCCAAGGTATAACAGTGTTTCTGTTTTGACTGAAATATATGCAGAGACATTTACATAAATCAGTGCACATGTACACCATTTGTCGAAATATGAGAATTTATGTGAATAAGGAATATATAGGCCAAAGAAGTCATACTTCAATGTTATTATATAAATCAGCAGTACCAGGGTATATATAAGAATGGTACAGTGGTGGTCTAGGCATTCAGTAAAGTAGGATTGCCCATACATAGCAGACACATTTATATGATACAACATGGCACCATCATTGATAGTACCTGCCACACACAAATCCAGTATACCAGAGTGACAGCATGACAAATGTCATGCAAAGCACAGGGGAAGGACAATTCCTGCTGTTGAACAGACATGACATGACAACTCACAAGACATATCTGCACCACTATGTCATTTTTGGAGCATGGAGAAAATGTTGATTGCCAGTTGCTGTCAAGCCCACACATGTACACAGTGGAACTCTTGCAGCTGGAGCAGCATGTTAACTGCAAAATGTATAACTGTGACATGCAGATCCACAGTGCATTAGCCATAACAGCAATATGCTGCACTATATGAATAGGAGTACACACATACACACATACACATAATGATTTCCACACCTGCCCACATGGAACAATGTATGCATCAAGTGCACAAACTCATGGACAGCAGCATGTTGACAGAATGTCTAATGTGGTAATGTGTGTCATGCACCCTTTGCAACATAATGCTAAATATCACATGACATCTGCCATGTACATTTTGTAGTGCATCACATAAGCATGGCAGCAAAATGCCATGCATGCACAAGTGTGCATATACAGTTATAGGTTCATAGGTTGGTACTAGGCTATCAGCCCTAGGGCATATACAAGCCTAACCATAACAATTCATTGGCTATTTTCTCTCACAGTATTTACTTTCCTGGACCCCTACCCTGGGGTGAATTTCCTATCTCCCATCAAATCATCAAGGTTCCTTTTGAAGAGGGCCAAAGAGGTGCTCTGCTTGACATGTATCGACATTCTATTCCAGAGTCAGGGGACCTATCCCTCCAGCATGTTTTATTCATTGTGATGACAAGGTTTAGATCTTTGAAGCATTTGTCTCTGAGGGATTGGGATTTCTTTAAGTGTAACATGTCCAACAGCTCTGGGTTTTACATGGCCTTGTATGTTAAGCAGAGATCACCTCTGAGTAGAAGATATGCAACAGAGTATAGGTGAAGTTTTTTAGATGGTCAGCATAGGGCATCTGCTTTAGGCCTATGATTCTTTTAGTGAGGTATTTCTGTGGCCTTTCCAGTTGTTGCAGATGTCTTGAGAGGTACATACCAAATGAGGTGCTGTATTATATAATGGGGCTAATGAGGGATGAGTACAGTGGGACATTGACCTCCTTTTTTCTGGATGAAAAGCCCTTAGTGATGAGGTGTGCCACATAGAAGGATTTCCTGACCGTTGTGGTGATGTGGTTATCGAAGGTGAGACCACTGTCCACCTGTGTCCCTAAGTCTCTTATCACACTTTCGGTGTTTAGTGTACTGCCACCTATGTGGTAATTCACGGTTACATGTTTTTTCCCAAAGGGGATAACTATATATTTCTTGGCATCGAGCTTGAGCCCATGGCTCTGGCACCAAGCATCTGTTTCTGTAAGGCCCTTTTGTAGAATATCCACATCATTTGGGGATTCAATAATGGCTCCCAGTTTGTAGTCATCTGCGAACTTTGTCAGACAGAGTTCCTTAGTGTCGGCCTGTACTTCAGAGAAGTAGATGCCAAACAAGAGCTGTCCCAGGACTGAACCCTGAAGTATTCCACTTGTCACTTGTCTGGAGCTGGATTTGGAGTCGGCTACTTTTACAGTGTGGGTTCTGTCAGTAAGCCAGTTGGCAACACATCAAGTGACGTAGGGATTAATGCCGAGCTTAGTAAGTTTATCTATGATTCCAGAGTGGGATATGATGTTGAAGGCCTTGGCGAGGTCCAGATAGGCTGTGTTGACCACCTTACCCTTGTCCACCGCTCTGGAGACTAATTCAAAGAAGTCAATCAGGTTCAGGAGACAAGATCAGCCCTTCATGAACCCAAACTGCATGGGGTCTAGTGTTTGAAGGTTGCCAATGTCTTTGTTTATAGGTTTAATGATAATATGTTCCATGGCCTTGCAGATCAGGCTCATCAGACTGATGGGGTAGTAGTTCCCGGGATCCAAGGTGGATCCCCCATTTTGGAGTGGGATAACTGTAGTTGTGCGCCACTCAGTGGGCACAAAGTCTGAGGTGAGGCTATGATTAAACATGACACTTGGGTGAGGTGCCAGTTCATTTTGTTGTTCATGTAGTACACAGCCTGGGATGTCATCTGGTCCTACGGATGCTGTATTCTTAGATTTGGAGAATGCTTTTTTTTTTACCTGTGTGGCCTTTACTACTGGAATTTGGCAATCTTTCAGTATTGATATGGGCCCTTTAGAGTGTGAGAGGGGGGTGAAGTTTGCATTGAATTGATCTGCCAGGATATTGGCAATATCCTTGAGATCAGTATATTTAATGCCATTCTCTTGTAGCTCAGAGCAGATCTGAGCATTGTCATTTAGATTCTTGACATACCTATAGAATGCCTTGTGGTTGTCTTTGGAATATTTGGCAATTTTATTTTCGTAACTAGCTTTGGAGGATTTTATGAGGGATATCAGCTTCTTACTGAGGCTGGTAAGAGAGTTTTTTGCATCCTGGGATTTTCCTCTTTTCTGCAACAGTTTCTTCCTTTTGTTGTAAAGTTTGGTTATGGCGAGGGACTACCAGATTGGCTTCCTTTTTTTGGAGGAGAGCATTTTGGTTCTATTGGGGATGGTGCAATTCATGCACAAGTGGATGTGCTCGTACAGTGCCTTAGTGTAGGATTCAGCAGTTGAACTTTCAGTTCTCGTCTGCATGGATGTCATGGAGTTTGTCACTTCTGACTTGAGTAGCATGAAGTTGGCTTTGGAGAAGTTTTTTATGGAGGTTTCCTTACTGGGGGGTGGGGGGGTGGGATGTGGATGTCAAGGGTGATTAGCTTATGGTCAGACCTGACCAACGAGGGAGTGACCATAGGTGTGGACCATTGATTTCCCATGTTGGTAATGACCAGGTCTAGGATATTGGAGCCCCTGGTGGGACTAAGTATTAGTTCATTCAATGCACTGGACTTTATGAATTCCAAGAACTGTTGGGCAAAGGTGTTGGTACACGAGTAGTTGGCACATGAATAGTTTTCCCAGTTAATGGCAGTGGAGTTGAAATCACCCATTGTTAGGGTCCAATCACTTATATGTCAAACACCATGGTGGCAGCATTACATAAGTGAATCAAACAAACAATACTTATGGTCCTAATGGTGATGAACATCACAAATGATCTCATGGGCTATTTCCCTGAATGAGTCCCACGTAGCCCATGCCATATCCTGAAAAAAATCCCCATCATTTCCCTTATCTGTGTCCAAAAGACAACAGTCATCACCTCCCTGATCTATTCTTGATAATCATCTTGTTGTAGTGCTGGCAAGCAGCTCTTCCAGGGTGCAGCAGGGATGATGGGATGTGCAGTTCTAGCTTCTTCCTCCTTCTCATTTTCTCTGTCATGGTTGTTATTAGAGGACTTGGGCCATGGTCTGGCATGTGCTCCTGTCTGGCATCTGATTGGTGAGTCCATGGGTCCCATGCTCTGTCAAGGTGAATCACAAGACCTGAAAGAATGTACATAATATGCATACCTGCAACTATAGGAAGTCATAACATACCCATTGAGATACAATGCACAGGCAGAAAACAGTCAGTATGAAACCTCAGAATAAGGTTTGCCCATAGTCAAGTGTACCACAATATGCAATGTAGGTCATTAATCAAAACCATAACAATGAAAACCACTTGTCTTACAGGCCGCACATTCCTGTGAAAAGAATGTCTGATGTTAATCACAAACTGATGGGCACATCAGAAATCTAACAGACATTGACTACTATGCCACCAACATGTAATGTCTGCATATCAGAATAAAGGTATATCAACATATATTGCAGGTGTTAGTAAAACCACATTCTCAGATGATATGGCCTAAAATAATTAGGTAGGAGGAGTATAATACAAATAATTGCTGCTAGTGGATGGATATCCATGCACATGATGCATTACCCATGTCCTATTATCTATCTAGGTTCCTGACCCAGAGACTCCCCATACTCTGGAATAGACTGCCCATACATGTCAAGCAGGGTGCCTCCTTGGCCCTCTTCAAAAGGTACCTTGATGATTGGATGGGAGATAGGGAATTCACCCCAGGGATCATGTCAGTCACCCTGCTAGACAGGGGTCCAGGGAAGTAAATATTGTGGGAAGAAATATCCAGGGAACTGTTATGGCTAGGCTTGTATAGGCCCTAGGGCTCATAGCCTAGTACCAACCTATGAACCTATGAACCTATAAGTATGGATGATTTCAATGCAGGCACATTTCAGCCACTGTATCCCTCACAGAATGTGAACAGGTTACTATACGCCATAACCCATGGCATGCATAACACAGCTTACCCAATGGAAATACTGCCATTGCTTGAACACTTTTTTATCAGCCATCATTATGCATGACATGCATGGGCACAGCTAGCACACTTCCTTACTTACATAGGTTCATAGGTGGGTACTAGGCTATTGGCCCTAGGGCCTATATAAGCCTAGCCAAAAGGTACCCTGGCTTTCGCCACCCAAGAAAACTATTTTCCTGTGCTACTGTCAAGCAGAGCCACAGAAGTGATCCCTGGGGTGAATTTCCTATCTCCCATCCAATCATCAATATTTTTCTTGAAGAGTGTTAATGAGGAGCTTTGTTTAATGACATATGAATAACACATGACAAATGAAGATAAGCATGCCATGACACTGGATCATGCAACACTGATATATTTCTCCACTGTAAAACAATACTGTGAAAATGACAACATAACACAAGTAATGTGATCTGCAGTGGTTAATACTTCATGTATGCCTCACTGGATTGTCTAATGGACTGTCTGCGAGAATATCACTATTTCCATGTTTCCTGTCTTGTATGTGTGCCTTTCATATATATGTTGGTGTGTGAATGTCACCTTTAACCAAGGTGTCTGTGCTTGTAATGAGTCATGTGAACAGCCAACAATTAACATATTGGTATAATGAAGATATACTGATATGACAATCCAAAAGGGAATATAAAAGCTATATGCAAAAGAGATGAGTAAGGCAACATGGTCATTAACTGACCCAACATCAAATCTTTGGAATGCAACATAACACCCTTGAAATAATGGACAGTCACAAACACAATGAGAGCCTGTGTCATATGAAAATAGGTTATGTCCTACAAACAGTACTGTCTGTCTACTAATGTATCATTGCCAGACAGGCATTTCTTAGCAATCAGTATGTATGACCCTGCAAACTGCAAACAGCATAATGCCGGTTATATAACATGCAGTTAGAAATGGAAAACAGGAGTTGTTATGCACAACTCTCCAGAAACACAGGATACAAGTGCATTGTAAAACAAGCATCAATGGTGTTGTAGGCAGAAGCAATACCCATGTTGAACTGAAGGGCATGCCAGATATCCTGTCCCAACAACAATGTGAACTGTGATACAGCAGACACCCATTCAGGATATGAGTAGACAGGTTATGCATAATAGATTAGTTAGTGAACGACACATCCAGACATCCTACAGTACAAGCAAAAGGCAAAACACTACTAACTTATAGTTAGTTATAGTTCATATGAACCACCACAATCAAAAGCACTGTGACACACATAACTGACTGCCATCTAGGTTGTGAACTACAATTTAAAACTTTACTTTCAGAAAACATGGCTTACTGCTAACTCTGATGTAAACATTTTTATGAAATGCCTACTGGTAATCACAGGGACTGTATGACTATTGCAATTACCTTACAGATGCATGATGTATTCCTGCAGTAGACATACTATACATGGTAATGCAAAAAAAAAAAAAAAGGAATCCTCTAGCAATGAATGGATCTACATAAACTCGAACTGCAAACCACTGAAACTTGTAAAAAGCGAAACAGGAACACAATAAGAGCGAAACTCCAAAATCCAAACGTTTATTTATTGCACCAGATAAAAAGTAAGTGCTTTGGGCAGAATAAAATATCCCGCCTTCATCAGACAATCAGCAAAAAGAAGTTAACAACCAATATATATATAAAATTACCATTTAAAAATAACCAATGATGTTGAAAGGCATTTAATACTGATTAAGTGCCTTGGAAACCTTAAAGGCATTGTTTAAAATAATATTGAAGTTATTGTTTTCATATGGTGGATGAATAAATAAACATATGTAGCCCGAAATAAATTTTGCGTAATATAGCCAGCTGCAGAATTAATAATTCCCAAGAAACGGGAGAATAGTTGATTATTTACAAAGAGTAGCAAAAAGAATGACAAAAAACAACTACGTTCTAAAACCTCGAATAAAAATACAAATGCTTTAAGCTGAGATGTTACTTTAAATGTATGTGCCACCACTGGCATGATTTAGATGTTAGCGAGACCTTGAATATTTTTTAATCATTTCTCACAGTGTATAAAAATATGTGCACATAAATAACATCAACATGTTCCAACCCTAGGAGAATGCTTTTAGGTCATGTCAGTCAATATTTATACTAGTGTTAGCGCTAAATGAAGACTTGCTGACAGGACCCTGAATATATTTTCCAATGATCAAGTAATTATGAAACTTCTATATATCCATAAGATCATGTTTACGGGAAAATATAGAACATTCTTACTGATTAATAAAAACAACAACAACAACGATAAGACTTAATCCTGGCATGTATAATCTATAATCTATAAGAATATAGTCGGTGTGATGTATGCAAAAAGGTACTAATAAAAATAAAATAAAATAAAAATAATAATAAATATACATACAATTATTAATAGCAAATCACAGGGTAGACATTACCTATTAAGGGAGAGCCATTTCAAGACACATTTTATAGATATGGCATCGTTCAACCCTGGGAAAACATGTGCCCTTGTACGAATCTGCCAAGCTAGTTCATCCATTTCTAGTTGGATCTGCCATGGACCACCCCTTGTATCTGCTTCTCTCTTGTTCAAAATGGTGAAACTGAAGTTATGTCCTTCAGATTCCATTGTATGTCTGGCTAAAGCGTTATTAAGATCCTTCTTTTGCATAGCATACCGATGTTCATATATTCTAACTTTTAATTTACGTTCGGTTTTACCGATATAGAATGCTTTATAAAAATTACATAAGGCTGCATATGTAACAACTTTAGAATCACAATTATAATGGTTGTTTACTTTATACTCCTTATTATTAATAGAGAAATGGTTACCTACTTTAATATGCTTACATTGGGCACAAGAACCGCATTTAAACATACTGTGTGGTCTATTAGTATAAACCTTTTTCTTAGTCTTTTCCAATAAACATTTTAAATTTTCACCCCTCCTATATGTTATTTTAGGGTGATCCCCTAAAAGGCTTGTTAAATTGCGGTAGTTTTTTATTATATCCCAGTTTTTGTTGATGACCTCTTTGATTTTTTGAAAATCTAGTGAAAAGGTATGTAAAAAGCTAATATAAAATTTACTGCTCTCTACTACTGCTGTTCTGTCTATGACATTAGCTAAGTTGTCTTCATCATCAGTTATAATCAAATTGAAGTTATTCTGTCCACCCAATAAGGGGGCAAAATGACCTTCTTCACGTTTACGTGAGACCTCCCTTATAATGTTGAAAATCATGGTATTTGGATATCCCCTGGCCAAAAACATGTTACTAATTTTAGTACACTCAGCCTCATAGTCAAAAAGGTCGGTCACCATACGTGCCGCCCGTACAATCTGGCCCTTAATCACCGCTTTTTTCTGGTGATAAGGGTGATTGCTGGAAAAGTGCAACATAGAATTAGAGTATGTAAGTTTCCGGTAAATTAAACTTTTAAATTTGTTGTTTATTCTATCATTGATCAAGAGGATATCCAAGTAGTTGATTTCTGTATCACCTGTGTTATGGGTGAATTGTAGAAAATCAGTAATTCTAGAAATCCTATCAATGAAAGGAGAAATGAGATCATTATTGCTGTGCCATATGCAAAATATGTCATCCTGGTACCTAGTGTACCAGGTGACATACTTTTGGAACCACTCATCTTTATAAAGAAATTCAGTTTCCCAGTAAGCCATTACGGCATTAGCAAATGTGCCTCCACAGGGGGAGCCCATGGCTATCCCAGATGTCTGCACATAGAAATGGCCCTCGAACATAAAAAAATTATTAGTTAATACTAATTCTAATAGTGTTTCGATAAGGTAGATGGTATCATCCTTAATATTTTTAGAGAGCATAAACTCCCTCACCCAGTTTAACCCTGTGGTTTGAGGTATGGTTTTATATAGATCTTTGACGTCAATGGTCAAAAAGATTACATCTTGTGAATACTTTTGTTTGCTTATATTCTCTAAAAATGCCCAGGGGTCTTTACAAATTTGTGTTTCACTATCAATAAGAGGTTTCATAATATGGTCGATGTATTTAGCGCAAGCATAAGTAATAGACCCTCTACCGTCTATGATAGGTCTAAAAGGGGGTGCCTGCAATCTCTTATGTAATTTTTGTGACCCAAAAAATGCTGGAATTCTAGGTGCAGCCATAATCAAGTATTTATGGACATCTGTGTCAATAAATCCTTCTATGAATAAATCATTCAAGATGTTATTAATCTTTCTATATGACCCATGTATTTCATTAATAGTGACGGTCTTATAAGCTAGACTGTTAAGATGCTCTAACATATAATTGACATATGTACAGTTGTCCATGAATACTAGGCCGCCACCTTTGTCAGGTTTCATTACTCTGATGCCACAATTTTTTAATAACTGGATACAATCCCATTCTAGTGTAGACATGTTACCTGTTTGACCATGAGTATGACTTTTATAGGTCACTTGATTCTTGATGGCCCATAAATCCATGGTACATATTTTTTCAAAAACACTAAGTATGGGATGAAGTGGTGGATTATATGAGCTAGACACCTTTAAAGCTTTAATTGTACTAGTGTCATTGCCCATCAACCAGTTCAAATTAAGTTTCCGTAGAAAGACTTTTAAGTCTATGATGGTTTTAACAATGTCCATGTGGCGTCCGGGGACAAAGGATAGGTCTTTTGATAGAAAATCTACCATTTCTTGGTGAATATCCAGAGAGGTGTAATTATAGATGATAAAATCACCTCTTGAACTCTTGTGTAATCTCGGTTCTATACCGAAATTAAAACCAATGTTCATCTCCTCCGTGCCTTCCTCCTGTTCCGTGAATTCGTCTGTTGTCGAGGTTGATAACGATTGTTGACTCTGGGGTTGTTCACTGGGTGAAAATCCTGTTGATTTTGATTATTTTGTAATTCAGGACAATGATTAATGTTGTTATCATTCTCCTGTTGGTTATTATAGTTATTATAATTTTGGCCACTATTTAATCTTGGGCTTCTCCTCAAAACTTGTCTTTGATCACCAGTTCCATTAGATGTATTATTAGAACTTGGTTGGTTAGGGTGAGCATTCAATGAACCATCATTCACATTTTCTCTATGCACTAATTGTGCTTGTGAAGGAAGTCAAGGGTAGGCACATTTATTGGCATAATCTTTTAAATCACGAGTTAACTTGTTTTTTTTGCCAAATGAAAGTTTACTCATTGTGGCGTCAATACTAGAGAAAATTCCGCAGTACTCATATTTGTACCGCAGAAATTCTACATCAGCTTTTATTTCGCCCTCAAGTGTCCCCAATTCGGCTTTTAAGCTTGAAATATCCTTAGAATAGAAAATGATCAGAGCCTGGAGAAACTCTTTCCCCTGTCTGTCAAATAATTCTATCAACGCTTGATAGAAAGGGGAATCGTCGGTCAAGCCAGCGGGGAAACGCCACTGGCGTAATCCTTTAGGGATTATTTTATTCTTGATGCATTCTTCTAAGTAAGACACCTCTAACTGAAGCTTTTTTCATTTGTATAATTTAGTGTCAAATAAATCTATTTTGTTAGCAAGAGTCTGGCTATCATTTTCATTTTGATGAGGTGAAGTCATATTGGAATTAGAGTTCAGATCAAAAAAGCTAATATTATCTAGAAAATTACCCATAGCTGGTATGCCGTCATTAATAGCAGAGTTGTTATCATGAACATGAGTTGTAAAACCAGAAAGACTATTACCTCTTTGTAAAGGAACTGCAAGTGCAGGAGCTGGGCAAACTTGAACAGAAGAAAAACCGCCTTGGATGGGTTGACCCGCTGGAATAGTGTCCCCACTCCTATTTGGTAAGGAAGGCTGGCCATTCAGCAACGAATTGCTTGTTACTCTTGCATAAGTACGCTGGCTATCAGATGGAAGCATCTCAGGACGCAAATGTAAACTAGGTAGTGCTTCAACCTTCTGGATGAGCGCATCCACTCTGCCCAACAGGGCTTGCACCAACGCGGTTAAGCTACCAGAAGAATTCTCTGATCCTCCGTTGACATCTTCATGCTGAGAGAATAGGATTGGAGAAGCGTCTCCGGTTCCGTTCATCATACCAAAAACAACTACACAAACTCGAACTGCAAACCACTGAAACTTGTAAAAAGCGAAACAGGAACACAATAAGATAAATAATCCCTAAAGGATTACGCCAGTGGCGTTTCCCCGCTGCCTTGACCGACGATTCCCCTTTCTATCAAGAGTTGATAGAATTATTTGACAGACAGGGGAAAGAGTTTCTCCAGGCTCTGATCGTTTTCTATTCTAAGGATATTTCAAGTTTAAAAGCCGAATTGGGGACACTTGAGGGCGAAATAAAAGCTGATGTAGAATTTCTGCGGTACAAATATGAGTACTGCAGAATTTTCTCTAGCATTGACGCCACAATGAGTAAACTTTCATTTGGCAAAAAAAAGAAGTTAACTCGTGATTTAAAAGATTATGCCAATAAATGTGCCTACCCTCGACTTCCTTCACAAGCACAATTAGTGCATAGAGAAAATGTGAATGATGGTTCATTGAATGTTCACCCTAACCAACCAAGTTCTAATAATATATCTAATGGAACTGGTGATCAAAGACAAGTTTTGAGGAGAAGCCCAAGATTAAATAGTGGCCAAAATTATAATAACTATAATAACCAACAGGAGAATGATAACAACATTAATCATTGTCCTGAATTACAAAATAATCAAAATCAACAGGATTTTCACCCAGTGAACAACCCCAGAGTCAACAATCGTTATCAACCTCGACAACAGAATTTCACGATTAATGAACAGGAGGAAGGCACGGAGGAGATGAACATTGGTTTTAATTTCGGTATAGAACCGAGATTACACAAGAGTTCAAGAGGTGATTTTATCATCTATAATTACACCTCTCTGGATATTCACCAAGAAATGGTGGATTTTCTATCAAAAGACCTATCCTTTGTCCCCGGACGCCACATGGACATTGTTAAAACCATCATAGACTTAAAAGTCTTTGTACGGAAACTTAATTTGAACTGGTTGATGGGCAATGACACTAGTACAATTAAAGCTTTAAAGGTGTCTAGCTCATATAATCCACCACTTCATCCCATACTTAGTGTTTTTGAAAAAATATGTACCATGGATTTATGGGCCATCAAGAATCAAGTGACCTATAAAAGTCATACTCATGGTCAAACAAGTAACATGTCTACACTAGAATGGGATTGTATCCAGTTATTAAAAATTTGTGGCGTCAGAGTAATGAAACCTGACAAAGGTGGCGGCCTAGTATTCATGGACAACTGTACATATGTCAATTATATGTTAGAGCATCTTAACAGTCTAGCTTATAAGACCGTCACTATTAATGAAATACATGGGTCATATAGAAAGATTAATAACATCTTGAATGATTTATTCATAGAAGGATTTATTGACACAGATGTCCATAAATACTTGATTATGGCAGCACCTAGAATACCAGCATTTTTCAGGTCACCAAAATTACATAAGAGACTGCGGGCACCCCCTTTTAGACCTATTATAGACGGCAGGGGGTCTATTACTTATGCTTGCGCTAAATACATCGACCATATTATGAAACCTCTTATTGATAGTGAAACACAAATTTGTAAAGACTCCTGGGCATTTTTAGAGAATATAAGCAAACAAAAGTATTCACAAGATGTGATCTTTTTGACCATTGACGTCAAAGATCTATATACAACCATACCTCAAACCACAGGGTCAAACTGGGTGAGGGAGTTTATGCTCTCTAAAAAGATTAAGGATGATACCATCTACCTTATCGAAACACTATTAGAATTAGTATTAACTAATAATTTTTTTATGTTCGAGGGCCATTTCTATGTGCAGACATCTGGGATAGCCATGGGCTCCCCCTGCGGAGGTACATTTGCTAGGCTTACTGGGAAACTGAATTTCTTTTTAAAGATGAGTGGTTCCAAAGTATGTCACCTGGTCCAGGATGACATATTTTGCATATGGTTCATTTTCATTGATAGGATTCTAGAATTACTGATTTTCACCCATAACATAGGTGATACAGAAATCAACTACTTGGATATCCTCTTGATCAATGATAGAATAAACAACAAATTTAAAAGTTTAATTTACCGGAAACTGACATACTCTAATTCTATGTTACACTTTTCCAGCAATCACCCTTATCACCAGAAAAAGTGGTGATTAAGGGCCAGGTGACCGACCTTTTTGACTATGAGGCTGAGTGTACTAAAATTAGTAACATGTTTTTGGCCAGGGGATATCCAAATACCATGATTTTCAACATTATAGGAGGTCTCACGTAAACGTGAAGAAGGTCATTTTGCCCCCTTATTGGGTGGACAGTATAACTTAAATTTGATTATAACTGAGAAGACAACAGCTAATGTCATAGACAGAACAGTAGTAGAGAGAGTAAATTTTATATTAGCTTTTTACATACCTTTTCATTAGATTTTCAAAAAATCAAAGAGGTCATCAACAAAAACTGGGATATAATAAAAAACGACTGCAATTTAACAAGCCTTTTAAGGGATCACCCTAAAATAACATATAGGAGGGGTGAAAATTTAAAATGTTTATTGGAAAAGACTAAGAAAAAGGTTTATACTAATAGACCACACGGTATGTTTAAATGCGGTTCTTGTGCCCAATGTAAGCATATTAAAGTAGGTAACCATTTCTCTATTAATAATAAGGAGTATAAAGTAAACAACCATTATAATTGTGATTCTAAAGTTGTTACATATGCAGCCTTATGTAATTTTTATAAAGCATTCTATATCGGTAAAACCGAACGTAAATTAAAAGTTAGAATATATGAACATCAGTATGCTATGCAAAAGAAGGATCTTAATAACGCTTTAGCCAGACATACAATGGAATCTGAAGGACATAACTTCAGTTTCACCATTTTGAACAAGAGAGAAGCAGATACAAGGGGTGGTCCATGGCAGATCCAACTAGAAATGGATGAACTAGATTGGCAGATATAAGGCACATGCTTTCCCAGGGTTGAACGATGCCATATCTATAAAATGTGTCTTGAAATGGCTCTCCCTTAATAGGTAATGTCTACCCTGTGATTTGCTATTAATAATTGTATGTATATTTATTATTATTTTTATTTTTATTTTATTTTATTTTTATTAGTACCTTTTTGCATACATCACACCGACTATATTCTTATAGATTATAGATTATACATGCCAGGATTAAGTCTTATCGTTGTTGTTGTTGTTTTTATTAATCAGTAAGAATGTTCTATATTTTCCCGTAAACATGATCTTATGGATATATAGAAGTTTCATAATTACTTGATCATTGGAAAATATATTCAGGGTCCTGTCAGCAAGTCTTCATTTAGCGCTAACACTAGTATAATGATTGACATGACCTAAAAGCATTCTCCTAGGGTTGGAACATGTTGATGTTATTTATGTGCACATATTTTTATACACTGTGAGAAATGATTAAAAAATATTCAAGGTCAGCTAACATCTAAATCATGCCAGTGGTGGCACGTACATTTAAAGTAACATCTCAGCTTAAAGCATTTGTATTTTTATTCGAGGTTTTAGAACGTAGTTGTTTTTTGTCATGCTTTCTGCTACTCTTTGTAAATAATCAACTATTCCCCCGTTTCTTGGGAATTATTAATTCTGCAGCTGGCTATATTACGCAAATTTTTTTTCGGGCTACATATGTTTATTTATTCATCCACCATATGAAAACAATAACTTCAATATTGTTTTAAACAATGCCTTTAAGGTTTCCAAGGCACTTAATCAGTATTAAATGCCTTTCAACATCATTGGTTATTTTTAAATGGTAATTTTATATATATTGGTTGTAAACTTCTTTTTGCTGATTGTCTGATGAAGGTGGGATATTTTATTCTGCCGAAAGCGCTTACTTTTTATCTGGTGCAATAAATACACGTTTGGATTTTGGAGTTTCGTTCTTATTGTGTTCCTGTTTCGCTTTTTACAATGAATGGATCTACTGTACATAAGAATATTTAAAAAATTAATAAACACACCTCTCTCTCTGCACTACTCCTCTAGCTTCTGCATCCGGTCAACACACAGGAGATGATTCATAGCGTACTTCTCATAACCTGGAAAAAGTAAAACGCATGTATGTATGACACTATGTATATATAAAATAACATGGAACTAAATGGATCAGCTCATGTTCTCTAACTTTTAAATTGAATAACATTACAGAACCTACATACAGATGTTTGAATGTTTCACATATGGTCCTCTACACATTTTTGAAGACTAATGAAGATACATTGGAGGACCTGAAATTCATACCTGCAATTTTAGCTATGTTTAAACTCTAACCCTATCAGCTACCTGCCTAGCTAATCCTTCTTGCTTGAGATTGCATGGAGGAAATGTAGTTAACAAATCAGAGGTATGAATGTTCAGGACTGAGGTAGTAATAGGGATCATGGCTTATACTTTACAAGATGGTTAAAATAAAATACATCATGCTGAGCATTTATGAACAAAAAACTAGCAAGCATGAATGCATGTTAGGACAGTGGTCACAACACAAAAATACAACTGTAAAATTTCATACCTCAGACAGTGAAACACTGTCATGTAACACACAGGTGCAGACAGCTATGAATTCCTGCTCATCGCATGCACACAAATGTATTTTAAGTGGGGGGTGGGGGAATATATACATATATTTTGTTGTCAAATTAGGAGGTCTACATCTAGAATATCCATTATATCAGGAGATGTCTCTCTTCTACAGTTTAAGTATATGTCTGACCATTTCAAATGGGTGGTGAATTGCTGTTAAGAAACAATGACAGCATAGCTCTCAACCTTCCATCTCCAAAATGAAGAACACTGTCTCTTATAATGTGGAACAAATGGGCAAAATGTAGAAATGTACTAGGCTTACTAACAACTTCAACTAGGAAGCTCATAGGATGTCTAAAATGTGATATATTTACTTATAGAATAGGTCTTTTAATGAAATAATATGATTCACTTCTATTTACCATTAATATCAGTTAAAATATTGCTAACACTGACTGTATGACAGGCCCTTTCAATGTGGAACTTCAGGGAACATGAACTTTTTAAGACCCCAAATGAGGACCTTTCCTTGAAATGAGGTACACTTGAGAAGTATGAATGACAGATATACATTAAATTCAAATTTCCAATGTTATAGTACTCCATATTCATTTTGCAGAAGTATCTAACTACATTTTGATTTATTTTACTTATCCTTTGTTGACTGGGTTAGTCCCACTAGGCTAGCAGCCCATTTTCACGGGAGACCCAAGGTGGTATTTATACTACTATAAAACATATGCTCAGGGCATCAGGGAACTTCCCCTCCTCTTTGCAGTAAGGGGAAGAGATTGGATGTTACACATCCTGACTTCCTATTTCCTGTCCAGGTGTGGAGGCAGCCAGGAGGGACAGGGAGAAGCATGGTTGCTGAGAGCTAAGACAATTTGGAAGTTAAATGTGTTGAAAATGTAGTAAAAAATGGTAGAATCACTACCAGAAATGTTTTCAAGTTATGTGGGAACAGAGAAAATGTCTGCTGATGGTGAGGAGATCAGGAAGGAGATGGAGTTAAATGTAGTGGTGGAGATGGATTCAGAAGAAACTTTCTGAAAACAAAACTGTTTAAAATGGTAGAAATGACAGAAAATGTGTTATTTCAACCCTCCAGTCAGGAGGGTTGCAAGATGAGTATCTGGAGGAGCTAATTAACCAGAATGTGCTATATCCTGGAGTGGCATTATGGAAAAAATAGAAGTGGGAGAAAAAGAGAAGGAAAAATAACCAGAGAAAGCTCCAGGAAAAAGGCCCTATGCCCAAACAGCGGAAGAAAAAAGAAGCTAAGGAGAAGACAGAGACGAAGGAAGTAATAAAAAAAACATGTTGTTCCGGTAAGCAGTAAAAAAGAAAAAGGCCTGGATAGATATGAGGTATGGGACAATGTTGTTGCACCTCTGGGAGTAAACAGTTAGGAGGTAAGAGCATTCATTTTAATTAACAAAGAAACTTTTTGTGACTTGTTTTGTGAAAAACTGACCAGGTTATGGAAAACTTTGTGAGGGCCTTTGAAAAAAGAAAGCAGACTTTCCATGCTCAGAATATGTTGTGCAAGTATTTTCAGGCAAACAAAAAGGAATCTTGATTCAGTTTAGAACTGAAGCTGGTGCAAAAGAACTGAGAATATTTGTTGATAATATGTAAAGAAGTGGTGGACACTACTAAAATCTATGATTAAAGAGTATTATGGACTGAGGGTTGGGAATGTGGAATAATTTAAAAAATGGAAAATGATAATGGGATACATATACCTAGCATTAGTAATGTGCATGGCAATAGTGGTTTTGTGAGGTACAGAGGACAACCAAAGACTTGTTATTTTTGTGGAAAAAGTGATCATTTAATTAATGAAAGTGACAAAAAGATGTTATGCCGTCAGACAGGTCATAATGCAAAGAAATGTGAAATGAAATGTAAGAAAAGTAGTAATACAGGATATTCATGGTTAGAATGTGAGGTAGAAATACAAGAAAAAGAAAATAAAAGTGAATTTATATAAGAAAAAGAGTTAGAAAAAAATTGCTATACGAGAACACACAACACAACAAGACAAAACATGGAAATGGTACTTAAATTTAAAATGAAAGACAAACCCCCGGATTTACAAAGCCCTTTATTGCGTGCAGGATTAGTCTAAGAGCTATTTTTGACAATATGGCCGATGTGTGATCCAGGAACGAGCTCCCGGGACGTGAACGTGAGCTCATAGGCTAATCCTGCACGGACTCCTGCATGCAAATTACCCTAATTTGCAGCTGAAAACTATGCAAATGAGGGTAATCTGCAATCCAGGAAGCCGGCAGCTTTCAGTGCAAGACGAGTGCAGTCTACAGAAATGTACTCGGTTAGTAACCGAGTACATTTTCACAAACTACAAAACGGAGCTATGACAGCTCCAAATAAAGGCTGCATATTATTGAGGAAGTATGCCAATTGCCAAGTAGAAGGCCATTGGCATTGCAAACTGTTTTAAAAAAAAAAAACAACTTTAATTTTTTCTCCGATCTCGGCTGTTTAAGCATAGGGCAGCGTCTCGCAAATGGGATCGGGGGGAAAATAATAAAATAAACCTAAAATAAGCATTCTAACTAAAATCAGTATTCTGCCATGCAAGTCAATGGCAGGCATAAGACAAACTGGCTAGTGAATAATGGTTGCTAAGGGGGGAGGCCCAGTGTAGGACATGTAACTATGCATTAGCAGGCAATCCTATGCAAATGAGGGAAAGGTTAGTGAATCCCAGTTTTCCCCAGGGTTTGAGGCAGGTTCCAAGAGTATAAGAGTATAAATAGCTGTGTGCAAGACTAGGATATAGGTGACATCATGGGAGGGGGTGTCAGGCATACTGTAAGCGGATTGGAGCCCGGTGGCATGGGAGTGCTTAGCTAAGCTAGGGGTGTGTATAAACCTGCCTAGCGCTCTTTACAAAGTGTAAGTGGGTGTGCATGCCATGCACTGGGTTTTATAGGAAGAAAAGGGAAGTTAAACCAGGAAATAGCAGCAGTGTCCAAGTTTGAGCACTCTGCTTGTGCAGCGCACACACGGGCTTAAACAGGGAGGCAATGGGAAGGGAAAACAGCAGTAGGAAGGTAATCAAGGAGAACTATCTTAGCTGGTAGGTGAACTGTATCAGAATCAGCCAATTACACAGACAGCAGACCAGCACAGCCCAGAACACTACTATAAACTAAGCAAACACCTTCCCCTCTGGTTTTTCCACACTCTACACCACTGGTGTATACATGCAGGGAATTTTTAACAAACAAACCTACAAAATGAGAAGGGCTGCAGTAGGCAACATAGAACATCATGTGCAAGAGGCTGTGGGTGGAGAGGTTGTGAATGCTGCCGAACAACCCACAGTGAGGAGATGGAGAAGAGTGTACAGACCCAGGGTAACCTACCAGGGACTACATGAGCTAGAGATAGTGGACCGCTATAGGGTGGACATAGACCTCCTACAGCAAATTGTTGAGCTATGCCGGCCACACCTGACACACCAAACTGGCTGAGGGGAACCCATCCCAGTGGATACCAAGGTATGTGTAGGCCTATATATACTAGCCACAGGCACATCACAAAGAACAACTGAGGACATCGTGGGGATCTCACAGGCATCAGCCTCCAGAGTATTCCACCAGTTCCTGGATGCCATGGCAGCACATGCCAGTGAGCACGTATATTTCCTCAACATATGTGAGATGTTGACCAGCATATGCATCTGTTCCACCAAATAGCAGAATACCCTGGGGTAGTGGGTGCTATAGACTGCATGCACATATGAATCAAAGCACCACCCGATGAGCAGGGTAGGGCCTACATCAACCGCAGGGGCATCCCCTCCATCAACTGCCTGGTCATATGTGATGCCCAGGGCATTATAATGAATGTGTGTGCTGTCCTGGAAGCTATGATAATTCACACATATGGCACCCGACGCAGCTATACCACAGATTTGCCAGTGTGGACATCCCCTACGGTCACCTAGTGGGGGATGCTGGGTACCCACTGGAGCAGTGGCTGATGACACCCATCAGAAATGCACACACACCTGAACAACAACGCCATAATGAGGCATACGCACAGGCCAGACATATAACAGAGCATGTGTTTGGGATGCACAGGTCACAGTTCCGGTGTCTAGACACATCCGGTGGAGCCTTGCAGTATTCACCAGCTACATGTACCCAAATTGTTATGGTATGTGCTATGCTACACAATATGATCCTGTGGAAACAGCTGCCAGAGGAACAGCATGGGGCAGAGCCACACAGCCCCCCACCAATGCCAAAGCCTGTACAGGCACAGAGTGACTCGAAGGAGGAACAACCTGAGCCTGCCCCAGTAGGCAGAAGGAGGCGTGCCCAGTATGCCCTGCCCTTGGCAAAGAGGCAGGGCCTAGCATATGCACTGACACAGTAGGGACCCAGGGAATGACACCTCTCTCTGACTCGCACAGACAGTAAAAGGGATGCCAAACATGACACTACCTGTGCTCAACCATGTATAGGGAGTGTACTATGTGCAGCCAACATAGGTAGCCCTCCTGCACCACCCTCAAGTCTGGCACACCCTCAAGGTAAGTCAATCAACCTACCAATTGCCAAATGGAGTAGAATGTGTTGTTACCTGTAGCTATGGTATGGATGTGAGCATGCAAGGGAATTGGATGGCTGAATGATATGGCAGCTGACAGTAGATGCACAGTGGTGCAGCGGTTAACATTGTCACCTCACAGCAAGAGGTTCTCCGGTTCGATTCTTGGCTGGGGTGCCTTCTGTGTGGAGTTTGCATGTTCTCCCTGTGTTCGCGTGGGTTTCCTCCGGGTACTCCGGTTTCCTCCCACATTCCAAAGGCATGCATCTGGAGCATTTCTCCCTGGGCCTCCGCTGAAAACAGGCTCTGTGGAACCTAGTCGGACATTCCTGGTCAACAAATGTTAAAATAAAATAAAAAAAAAAAATAAAAATAGATACCCATAGTTGCACCATGACATCTGTAACACATACTGGAAACACCATAGTTGCTAGTACTACACAGGGTGACAAAATCCACTGCAGGAAATGGGCTGAGCAACATGTGTGTCCATAAGACCCACACATGCCAGTCAGGAAGGTTCACATACCCAACAACAGTCTCAGCCAGCAGGACAGGTGTAGACAAACACAAACAACTGCTGTACTATGGTCTCTGAATGAGTCCTATGGGTAACCCCTTCCCAGGCCTACAGAGACAAGACTACAGCACACCAGGCAGTGGGATGTAAGTTGTGAAGGCTAGTAAGTCAGAAACTAATATGTAGGTTATTAAAGCTATGATCTGTAGTACTCTGATATACTTCTAGCCAGCATGATGGGTAAGACTACAGTCTGAAATAGAGTACCTGACATACCAGTACAGTCCTAGAAAATGTGTACAAGTGTCAGGTGTGCCCCCCCCATCCTACGTACACTTATAGTAACAGTCAGGTGTGCCCCCCAACTCCTGTGTAAAAATGTAGAAACAGTCAGGTGCCCCCCCTGCTATGCAGACATGTAGCAACAGTCAATGGCAAATGACCAATGGATACCCTGCAGACACAGCATGCTACCTGTCAGTGTACAACACAAAGGACAACACCGCAGTACAGCCTAGCTGGATTTGATCCAAACATGCAATACAGATGGGTATGCTCACACACTTAGAGGAATGAAGGCAATGTCAGTCAACAACATACTGAAAGGTCATACTGGGCATGCTCACACACAACATGAAGGGCATGTCTGCAATCACTAGTGGACCAGACATATCTGGCAGTAGCAGTTCTTAGTGCAGACACATGTCAGCATGCACCACTCCTGCCTTTCACACACAGTGGATAGGAATACAGACCTACATGTAAGGAGAACATACTATAATAAGCCAAACGTAGATGGATATAGATGTGTGGAAGAGGGTGACCATGGCCTGGAGCCATCCGGCCCTGCCCCACCCAGCACACAGCCAAAGAGCCCCAAACACACAAGGTGCAGATGTCACTCACTGCATATACTAGCCACCAGTATCTGTCAGCATGACAGACTATGTGGTGCACGTGCCAGCTGTGCAACATGACTGTACAGAGAAGTAGTCATCTAGTAGCTATATACACGTACCTGTGATATATGACCCCGTGTGTGCCCGCATGTAGCATGTCAAGCCCTACATGAATGTGTTATGGCCCATGCACACACCACCCTCCCCATAGCAGTATTATGACAAGCCTGCTGAGATCATCCAATGTGAAATACACCTTTGGGAGAGCATTAGCTCAGTAATCTCCATAATGCGTCCCATAACTGTGTACTGCTGTAGTGATAAACTAGTTAGGTAGTAGTTCTAACCCCAGACTTGGCAAATGGGTGAGTGTGTGTCTGTCTGTCTCTGACTGTGTAGAGAGAAATGCTTTTTAGGCTACTCACACTCCTTACAATTCATATACTGAACTTTGGCAAGGCTGCTGATGTCACCCACCTAGAAATACACCTCTGGGAAAGTCATAGCCCAGTACTCTCTGTAGCATGTCCTGTAATTATGTTCTGCTGTAGTGTGGTAAAGTAGTTAGGTAGGTATTCTAACCCCAGACCTAGCAACTGTGTGTTTGTGTGTGAATCTGTGTGTCTGATTGTGTAGAGAGAAATGCTTTTTAGGCTACTCACACTCAGTACAATTCATATACTCAAATTTGTCAAGGATGTTGATGTCACTCACCTAGAAATACACCTGTGGGAAAGTCATAGCCCAGTAATCTCTGTAGCACATCCTGTAACTGTGTACTGCTGTAGTGTGATAAAGTAGTTAGGTAGGTGTTCTAACCCCAGACGTGGCAACTGTGTGTGTCTGACTGAGTAGAGAGCAATGCTTTTTAGGCTACGAACACTTCGTACTATTCATATACTCAGCTTTGGCAAGGCTGCTGATGTCACTCACCTAGAAATACACCTCTGGGAAGATTATAGCCCAGTAATCTCTGCAGCGCATCTGATAACTGCATACTGCTGTAGTGTGGTAAAGTAGTTAGGTAGGTGTTCTAACTCCAGATCTGGCAACTGTGTGTGAATGTGTGTCTGACTGAGTAGAGAGCAATGCTTTTTAGGCTACTCACACTCTGTACAAATCATATACTCAGCTATGGTAAGGCTGCTGATTTCAATCACCAGAGAAATACACCTCTGGGAAAGTCATAACCCAGTAATCTTCGTAGCACATCCTGTAACTGCGTACTGCTGTAGTGTGATAAAATAGTTAGGTAGGTGTTCTAACCCCAGACCAAAAACTGTGTGTGTGTGTTTGTGTGTGTGTCTGATTGAATAGAGAGCAATGCTTTTTAGGCAACTCACACTCTGTACAATTCATATACTCAACTTTGGCAAGGCTGCTGATGCCACCCACCTAGAAATACACCTCTGGGAAAGTCATAGCCCAGTAATCTCTGTAGCATGTCCTGTAACTGTGTACTGCTGTAGTGTGAATTAGAACTGTGGTAGGGTACCATCTCCACCCATGGCAGTTCTGGATGTTTTGTGTGTGTTCCAATGTTTGTGTATAGAGCAATGCATTATGGGCTACACACTCAATACATTTCAAATGCCCTACTTTGGCAATCCTGCTGATGTTATTCATTGTGAAATATAACATTGTGGAAAAAGTTCTGTAGTAATCCCTGTGGTGTGACCTATAACTGCTCCATGTTGTAGTGCAATATAGGCCTTGGTCAGGGGTTATATACCCACACATGTCAGTTGTGGATGTTTTGTGTGTGTCCCACTGTCTGTGTAGGGAGCAATGCATTTTAGGCTGGTCACTCGCAGTACAGTTGAAATGCCCTTCTTTGATAATCCTGCTGATGTCATTCATTGTGAAATACACCTTTGGGGAAGAAGTACTTCAGTAATGTCTGTGGCGCGTACTATAACTGCATAGTGCTGTAGTGTAATAAACTAATTAGGTAGGGGTTCAACTCCCAGACATGACAGGTGTGTGTGTGTTTGTAACTCGTATCCTGTGTAGAGGTGGATGTGAGTGTGTGACACCTGTGGGCAATGTGGAGGGGGATTTGCTTATTTCTTTTATGGTGGCTCTACTATATATCACAATGTCAACCATACAGGGATAACAGATGTACATTAGCTGTGAGGCTGGGGTGCAAAGCCATACCCATACATGTGACATCAAGGCCAGCCAATCACAGCTAGCAACCCCACTGTTACCCAGAGTACACACTCAACTCATGTGTCATATGCACACACATGCCTAGGCAACAACCAATATGTGGGTAGTACATTGCATATTGGCCACTGATAGTAACTATGCAGTAACAGCAGTGGGCTACAGCGGGCATGTCACCCTGCCCATCTGTCCAATATACACGTACATGCAGACAGTGCACCTCTGCCATGTTCCCCAATGGACACCTGCACCACCTATGGTGCCTTCACATGTGACTCACAATGGACATACCATGCCTGACAACATGCCCTGTATGGACAGATGACACTGACATCAGGGAATGCAGTTAGCATGCTATCAGTGTAGGTGCAGGTTAAATCTGCTGCCCATTACCAGTGCCTGCTACAGGTGGGCAGGACTGGCACATCTGATGATAATCTGTGTTCACAACATGGGCCAGACACCCCAGATACAGTAGCACAAGTCACTATACATGCATGTGGGAGGTGTGCACATCCCAGACACCATCCATGTCATGGACTAAGGAGCACATACATGGCAAGTGATGCACAGCATTGGCCACACACAATAGTCACCCAGGTGATTGGATGGGGGATGCAATACCCACCTGTGTGGGCAAATGCAGAAACTGCAGGCCTGAGCCACAATGCAGACCATTGTCATGTGGCCTGATGCCTAGGTATACCCATCACCTACCCTTGTACAGCCTGCTGGCACAGTTAACCACCACACACTCATGCAGACATGCACCCATACATGTCATAACTGGCACCCTGTGCATTCATGTGTGTGTTGTATGGTGCGTATGTCCACATCCACACTCACTACAACCCCCCAGGGCATACTGAAGCATGCTGTCTGACACCTCCTCAAACTCTTTGCCCATATGACCTCTGTATGATGCATGTGGTGCATGTGATACCTGCACATAGATGTATTGTGGCAATCCCACTAGTGATGAGTTGCACTCCTGGCCCTGCCAAGTGTGTCAATGTGTGTGCATCCCTCTGTGAGTGTGCCTGTGTTGACGCTGGCACCTGTTCATGCAGACAGGCACATGTACATCACCTACTGTATATCTACCTGTACAGATGTATGTCAATATCTAGTGGGTAGTATGTGTCCATGCATTCCTGTATCAGCAGTCATTATGTGTCGGGCCAGACAGGAGTGTGTGAATCCAAAACCTATGGTGGCAGATGTATACCAGTCGTTATCTGTTATACCCTTCTACATGGCTGTCTACCTCCATATTGTCATGCCTGGTACACATGTTGTGCACTAAGGGATTATGTGTAAACCTTTGGACTGTACAGGGTGTTTCTGAAGTTCCACATATATTGGCCAATATCTCTGCTGCACTCCACAGGGGCATTACATGCTAGTGGCGGTACTTTACAATGATTCCCTTAGGATGTCTGTCAGTAGCCAATGGCACACATGTTATAAGCAGATGTCACCTTCCACACACACCATGTCTGTAAAGACAGTCCCAATGACAGTAGCAATAGTCAAGTAATATACCTGCTATACATACCAGACATCCCCTTGCATTACAGCTTTGGGAGTATAGGGGCTAGGGTTGGGCTACACTCCAAGTCTAGGATATATGGTGGAAATAAATGTACATATACTTATCCAGATAGCTATATATATATATATATATATATATATATATATATATATATATATATATATATATATATATAAAATTCCACATGTTGTACTACTTCCAATTACCACTGTCATAGCAACCACCCACTATAAATCCCTACAGCATGTGGGTGTGGTCCCTTTACATTTACTATGTGATGGGCATCCATCCTGTGTGTGGGCATCAGTGTTACAGACAGCAGGTAGCAATACCTATTACAGGAGAATCTGCACACTCGGAGTGGCCACATATCCATAGAAGGATCAGGAACTACAGACAGACTCTGACTAGAGCTGTGTTCTGCTTTGCATAGTACTGGTGTTAGTGTTACAGGGTGTGTGTGTGTGTGTGTGTGTGTGTGTGTGTGTGTGTGTGTGAGTGTGTGTACATACTAGTGTACCTTGGAATACAGTCTGTCTGCATAGCTCATTACTGTGGGCCTATCCTTTTGCTGGACAGAGGTATGCCTATCATGTATTGCCCATCCACCACACAGGTCCTGTGTCAGTTATCACATTGGCAGTGTGTGTGTTGCATGCTATCAGTACTTGGCTTCATCCCTTTCTGTGTCTAACCTCAATTCCCTGACTAAGAGTATGTTGCAGACTATCCTGTAACACCAGCACCTTGCTTAGTGTATGGAAACAGTGTTCCACATATGTGCCTGTGTTCCAGCCTCTGTCCTCCATCTACATACCAAGCTTTGCACATATGTCATGCTGTTGGGGGTTGTTCTGTAGTGGGCTGTGAGTATATCACACTGCCATTGCTGCCACTACTCCACTGCTGTTGTATCCCCCACACATACAGTGGGGCTAGTGCCATATATGTGTGGGCATCACCTACACAATACATGTGTATCCTTATGCACTCCAGAGGTCAGTGTATGTAACAGTTGTATATGGACCTATATTATTTAGTGTATGTGGGGAGTACCATAAATGACCTAGGCTGTTACAAAATGTGGGAGTGTCATGGGTGAGCTGCCACAAGGTATCTGGATGTACAGTACCGTATACTTCAACTATACTAACATTATTTACATGAATTGGGGTACTGCAAGCCTACTGCCTCCTGCCATATAGACTGTTCTGTTTGTTGGTGTGCTTGTGATGGTGTCAGCTATGCCTTGTTATGTACCAGTTACAATCCATTTGATCACAAAACATCTTTACCTCATACTGAGTTTGTACAGAGTGTAGCTAGAGGCTGCTGAACTACACACCTGCAGCACATACTGTTGATTGGTATCCTATGGCCCAGTCTGTCTTTACTATTGGACAATTTGAAGGGCGTGGCCTGAACAGCAACAGTTGTGAACCTTTCCAGACTACTGTATTACTGTAACTATTCCACAGTTGCAGTACTCTGTTTATATGGTTTTCAGTATCTGAACAGCTATATGACATGGCATATAGAACTGTTAAAGTACACAATTAAAGGATTCCCATTCCTACAAACCTGTGTTTGGTGTCTTTCCTATGAACTTTCTATGGGTATATGTTGCAGGCAATGATTAACATTTGTATCGGTGACCCATACAGTGTCCAGTTGTTCAGGTGTTAACTGTAGGCATAGTGGCTGTTCCATATTGTGTGCACCTTCTACATATGTATCTTAATGTACATATATCTGCGTGTGCATGTGTATTCACATGTATATATATATATATATATATATATATATATATATATATATATATATATATATATATGTATGTATATGTGTATCTGCATATCTGTGTCTGTGTAATTGTATACTGGGGATGTTGATGACTTCCGCATATTTGCATATTACATGTCCTATGGGAGGCAGGCTGCACTTGGTAGTGTATTGCAGGGCGCACGTGTTTGGCTGTGTGGGGATGCCTATTCATACCAGACGTATAGTGTGTGTGTGTGTGTGTGTGTGTGTGTGTGTGTGTGTGTGTGTGTGTGTGTGTGTGTGTGTGTGTGTTCTCTCAACCCCATTAATGGTGCATGTGGACATATGTGTATTTGTTAAATTGCCATTGCTATCTACAGATGTATGGCCATATATACCTATATAGATATATGTATCTGCTACCATGTATATAACTATGTCCGTATATACCTACATAGATATATATCTGCGTACAGATATGTAATGTGCTGTGTATTTGTAGACATATAGGTGTAGACACATATATGTGTCGATGTAGGTATATGCATGTATATATGTGCATATATATTGATATATATATGTATCTAGTTTTAGAAGTCAATATATATATATATATATATATATATATATATATATATATATATATATACATATCTAGACATGTTGTATCTGTTTAGATATTAATATATTTACACACATACACTTAGAAGTTGGTATACATTCTCTGTACTGTTGCATGACTGGACTGGATGATATGTTTCTGAAAACATCAAATCTTTTCGTATCTGTCATGACTTAGTGGTAAATCACTTTGTCTAAGTTGTGCGGGGTCCTTGGTTTGAGCCTTGCAAGAGCTTATTTATTTTGTTGCTGGGCAGAATACGGCCTGTTGGATACACAGTGATTTAGGCACTTTAAAGCCATTCTAAGCAGGTTTGTGCGGAGCTAAGCAATGGCTACACAGGTTAAGCAATTCAGTGGCTAACCGAGTATAAGAAACTGTAACCAGACTTTAGCAGTGCTTACCTCCACGCAAACCCACGTACAACTGCTTTAAAGTGCCTTAGTCACTCTGTATCCATCAGCCCTTGGTCTGCCTAGCAACAAAATAAACAGCCTCTGCCAGGCTCAAACCCAGGTCCATGCACACCCCAACCAAAGGGATTTACCAGTAAGCCATCTCAGATATGCATATCATCCAGCCCAGTCATTCAACAGTACAGAGAATGTATTCCAACATATAGATGTATGTGTGT
This sequence comes from Protopterus annectens, assembly GCF_019279795.1. Classification (NCBI taxonomy): domain Eukaryota; kingdom Metazoa; phylum Chordata; order Ceratodontiformes; family Protopteridae; genus Protopterus; species Protopterus annectens. Next base: position 515,011,797 of record NC_056731.1, read on the forward strand.
GTGATAAAATAATGTCTAAACACATAGAACATATTGATATATATATATATATATATATATATATATATATATATATATATATATATATATATATATATATATATATATATATATATATATATATATATATATATATATATATATATATCATCATCATCTTCTTCTTTCGGCTGTTCCCATTAGGGGTCACCACAGCGGATCACCTGTTTCCATTTCTTCCTGTCCTCTGCATCTTGCTCTGTCACACCAACCACCTGCATGTCCTCTCTCACCACATCCATAAACCTTATCTTAGACCTTCCTCTTTTCCTGTTACCTGGTAGCTTCATCCTTAGCATCTTTTTCCCAATATACTCAGCATCCCTCCTCAGCACATGTCCAAACCAACATAATTGTGCCTCTCTGGCTTTGTCTACAAACCTTCCAACCTGGACTGACCCTCTAATATACTTATTCCTAATCCTGTCCATCCTCGTCACAACCAGTGCAAATCTTAACATCTTTAATTCTGCCACATCCAGCTCAAACTCCTGCATTTTTGTCAATGCAACTGTCTCCAACCCATATAACATAGCTGGTCTCACTACCCTCTTGTAGACCTTCCCTTTCACTCTTACAGGTACTCATCTGTCACAAATCACTCCTGACACTCTTCTCCACCCACTCCATCCCACCTCTCTTCTTCACCTCTCTTCCCCACTCACCGTTACTCTCAACTATTGACCCCAAGTATTTAAACTCATCCATCTTCACCACCTCTACTCCTTGTATCCTCACCATTCCTCTATCCTCCCTCTCATTCACACGCATATATTCTGTCTTACTCCTGCTGACCTACATTCATCTTCTCTCTAGAGCATATCTCCATCTCTCCAGGGTCTCCTCCACCTGTTACCTACTCTCACTACAGATCACAATGTCATCTGCAAACATCATAGTCCATGGGGACTCCTGTCTGATCTCGTCTGTCAACCTGTCCATCACCATTGCAAATAAGAAAGGGCTCAGAGCTGATCCTTGATATAACCCCATCTCCACCTTAAATGCATCCGTCACTCCCACTGCAGACCTCACCTCTGTCACACTACCCTCGTACATATCTTGTACCAGTCTTACATACTTCTCTGACACTCCTGACTTCCTCATACAATACCACAACTCCTCTCTAGGTACCCTGTCATATGCTTTCTCTAAGTCTACAAAAACACAATGCAACTCCTTCTGACATTCTCTGTACTTTTCCATCAACACTCTCAGAGCAAACATTGCATCTGTAGTGCACTTTCCCAGCATGAAACCATACTGCTGATCACTAATCATCATGTCCCTTCTTAACCTTGCTTCCACTACTCTTTCCCACAACTTCATGCTGTGACTGATCAATTTAAAACCTCTGTAGTTACTACAACTCTGCACATCACCCTTATTCTTAAAAATCTGTACCAAAACACTTTTTCTCCATTCCTCAGGCATCCTCTCACTTTCCAAGATTTCATTAAACAATCTGGTTAAAAACTCCACTGCCATTTCACCTAAACACCTCCATGCTTCCACAGGTATGTCATCTGGGCCAATAGCCTTTCCATTCTTCATTTTCTTCATAGCTATCCTTACTTCCTCCTTGCTAATCTATTGTACTTCATGATTCACTGTCCTTACATCATCCAACCTTCTCTCCCTCTCATTCTCTTCATTCATCAACGCCTCAAAGTACTCTTTCCATCTCCTCAACACACTCTCCTCGCTTGTGAGTATGTTTCCCTCATTATCCTTTATCACCTTTACCTGCTGCACATCTTTCCTAGCTCGGTCCCTCTGTCTAGCCAATCGGTACAGGTCCTTTTCTCCCTCCTTAGTGTCCAACCTTTCATACAACTCTTCATATGTGTTATCCTTAGCCTTCGCCACCTCTCTCTTTTCCATGCACCTTATACTCCTGTCTACTTTCTTCATCTCTCCGACAATCCCACTTCTTTTTTGCCAACCTCTTTCTCTGTATACTCTCCTGTACTTCCTCATTCCACCATGTCTCCTTGTCATCCTTCCTCTGTCCAGATGTGATACCAAGCACCTTTCTAGCCGTCTCCCTTACTAGCTCTGCTGTAGTTACCCAGTTATTTGGTAACTCTTCACTGCCACCCAGTGCCTGTCTTAACTCATCCCTGAACTCCACCTCACAATTATCCTTTTTCACTTTCCACCATTTGATCCTTGGTGCTGCCCTCACACTCCTCCTCCTCCTCTTAATCACCAACGTCATCCTACAAACCACCATTCTATGCTGCCTAACTACACTTTCTCCTGTCACCACTTTACAATCTCCAATTTCCTTCAAACTGGCCCTCCTACATAAGATATAATTCACCTGTGTGCATCTTCCTCCACTCTTGTATGTCACCCTATGCTCCTCCCTCTTGTTAAAATACGTATTCACCACAGCCATGTCCATCCTTTTCGCAAAATCCACTACCATCTGACCTTCTACATTCCTTTGTTTAACACCATACCTACCCATCACGTCCTCATCTCCTCTGTTACCTTCACCAACATGCACATTGAAATTGGCTCCAATCACCACTCTCTCACCCTTGGGTACAGTCATCACCACTTCATCCAATTCACTCCAAAATTTTTCTTTCTCATCCATTGCACACCCAACTTGTGGAGCATATGCACTAACAACATTCATCATAACACCATCAATTTCCAGCTTCATAAACATTACTCTATCCGACACTCTTTTCACCTCCAAAACACTATTATTATACTGTTCCTTCAGAATAACTCCTATGCCATTTCTCCTTCCATCCACACTATAATAAAACAATTTGAACCCACCTCCGACACACCTAGCCTTACTTCCCTTCCATCTGGTCTCTTGCACACACAATATAGCAACCTTCCTTCTGTCCATCATATCAGCTAGCTCTCTCCCTATACCAGTCATACTGCCAGCATTCAAAGTTCCGACCCTCACTACCATAGTCCTACCCTTTCACCTCTCTTCCTATCTTCAGCCATGTCTTCCACCTCTTCTCCTCCTTCGGCCAACAGTAGCCCAATTTCCGCCAGCACCCTGTTGGCTAACAGTACTGGTGGCAGTCGTTGTTAACCTGGGCCTCGACCGATCCAGTATTAAAGTATTTATTGGTGTCTGCATGAAATGATTTGGTGAATCCACACACACACACACACACACACACACACACACACACACACACACACACACACACACACACACACACACACACATGCACACACATATGTAAGCAGATATTTATATCTATTTAGGTATATATGGACTTGCATCTGTAGATAAGGTGGGAACATAGCAGGAACATATATGTCCACATGCACCATTAATGGGGTCGACAGGCACAAACAACATATGTCACGCATGAATAGGTACCCCCCCACACACAGCCAAACATGTCTGCCCTGCAATACACTACCAACTGTTGCAGATCCCATAACCAGGACCTTACACAACATGGGCACAAGATGTTAACAGTACTCCATCCCACCTGTATGATGTCAGGCTGGTATCAGTAACATATGCAGTACAGTCAGGCTCATAATGACTCCCATTTTGCAGTTATCTGTTACATTTGCTAGCCAGAGTGCCGTACTGTTGTTCTGTACTTCAAAGATGTAGACACCAAACGACAGTGATCCCAGGACTGAACTCTGAGATACTCCACTTGTCACTTGTCCGGAGATGGATTTGGAGTCAGTTACACCTACAGTTTGGGTTCTGTCAGTAAGCCATGTGGCAAACCATTGAGTGGCATAGGGATGTATGGCTGGATTAGTATGTTAATCTATGTTTCCAGACTGGGGGATGGTGTTGAAGGGCCTGGCGAGGTCCACATAGGCTTTGTGGACTGCCTTACCCTCTTCAACAGCTATGCAGACTGAGTCAAAGCAGTCAGTCAGTTTCAGGAGACAAGACTGGTCCTCCATGAGCCCAATCTGCTTGGGGTCCAGTGTTTGAGAGTTGCCAATGTCTGCATTCAGAACTTCCCTGATAATGCATTCCATGGCCATGCAGATCAGACTCGTCAGACTGATTTGACTGTAGTTCCAGGGATCCAAGGTATATCCCCCATTGTGGAGTGGGATAACTGCAGCTGTGTGCCACTCAGTGGGCACTAGGCCTGATGCGAGGCTATGATTACACATGAAAGTTAGGTGAGTTGCCATTTCATTGTGTAGTTCATGCAGTATACAGCCCAGGATACCATTTGGTCCCATGGATGCTGTATTCTTAGCTGTGGATAGTGCAGTTTCTGCTACTGGGCAATGGAACTGTTTTCATATTGACATGGGCCCTTTTGGGGGTTAGAGGGGGTGAATGTGTCACTAAATCAATCTGCAAGGATATTGCACAATCCGTGGGAACAGTCTATGTAATGCTATTCTGTTGTAGCTCAGAGTACTTCTGAGCATTGCCATTTAGATTCTGGACATAACTATAGAATGCTGTGTGGTTGTCTGTGGAATCTGTGGTGAAATTAGTTACATAACCAGCTTTGGAGGATTCCATGAGGGATCTCAATGTCTTATTGGGGCTGGTAAGAGAGTTGTTTGCATCCATGGATCATTCTTTTCTCTTCAACAGTGTCTACCTTCTGTAGTATACTCTGTTAATGGCAGGAGACCACCAGACTGGCTTGCTTATTTGTGAGGTGAGCGTTGTGGTTCTATGTGGGATGTCAGGAATCATGCACAAGTGGGTGTGCTCATACAGTGCCTTAGTGCAGGATTCATCAGTAGAACTGTCAGCACCTGTCTTCATGGGTGTAAAAAACATTGTCACATCTGCCTTGAGTAGCATGAAGTTGGCTTTGGAGAGTTCTTTTACAGACAACTGTATATACATTCCTTTCACATGTTTAGTTTGATTAGCCTTTGGTGGGATTACTTTGGTGATACCTCAGTCTCATGTACTGTTATGATGGCTTAGTGGTTAGTTACTGTGACTATAGTGTGCAGGGTCCTGGGTTCATGACTTCCAAAGGCAGGTTATTTTAGTCTGGCCAGAACAGCAGTTAATGCATACAGACTAATTATGGCAATTTAGGTTAGTCCCACTCAATACAATTCAAATGCTCTATTTTGGCAATCCTGCTGATGTCAATCACTGTGAAGTACACCTTTGGGAAAAGAGTATTCCAGCATTCTCTGTGGTGCTCGCTATAACAGTGTAATGCTGTAGTGTGATATAGAACTTTGGTAGGGGTTCTAGTCTCACACATGGGAGTTGTGGATGCTTTTGTGATTGTTCCTATGCCTGTGTAGAGAGCAATGCATGTTTGGCTAGTCACACACACTACAATTCATTTGTCCTACTTTGGCAATTCTGCTGATGTCACTCACTGTGAAATACACCTTTGGGGAAAGAGCACGTTCTATAATTGCATGGTGCTGTAGTGTAATAACTTATTAGGTAGGAGCTCTAATCCCAGATGTGACAGGTGTATGTGTCAATGTTTGTCAATCATGTCCTATGTGGAGGTGGTTGTGAGTGTGCAACAACTGGACTCAATGTTTAGTGGGTTTTTATAATATCTTATATGGTTCCCCTAGCATAAATCACAATATCCAACATGCAGGGATAACAGATGTGATATCAGTACATAGTCGGTCAGGGGTTTGACACCCTGGACTGGTAGGTGTGTGACACAAACATGCTTACCTTTTACTCTCCCAACCCACCCTGACTTATCTTTGCCTCTGTTTGCCTCTTTCACTCCCTCCCTGGTGGATGTGGAGACTTATACCTGCTTTGCTTAAGCAGCGGCATGTGTATTTTCAGTGATGCTCATGATCAGCTGATGGCCTCTGCACGGATTACAGCCCTCCTCTAGCTGACTGCATGTGAATCAGTTGTGGTAACATTCCCATAGCCAATTGCATGGAAACACACTCCAGTATCTAGGAACATCATGTTGGTGCTGGACTTTTCATTCACTGTGAGCAGGAACTAGATCTGTTGTTTGGCAAACAGCATTACAGATGGATTGGGGACTTACCTCTGACAACATACACTGTGGAAACAGGCCAACACACAGGAGGGGATGTGCCTGTCTTGACTACAGACTATAAGTGCTACTATACTGCAGTTGGGGCAATATTGGTTTAACAGAGTGTGTGTGGATATGGCTATCCTACATGTTTTAATACTTGTCATGTCAGTGCTATGTTTATGAGGAATCCCCATCTGTAGGGTCATCTGCAGACTGGGCAGTGTGTGGTGCCTTGTGTTCCTTGTATTAACCACAGAGGACCTATCTCTCAACTGCAGAAAGTAGTGTGAGGATTGCCATCAGTAGATGGTGACAGCCGGGAGAGTTACTGATGTAATATCCCTCATAGAACATATGTTGCATCAAACCCAGTTATGACAGGTAATGTATGATGTCATCACAGCGACATGTCAATATTGGCCCTGTGTTTGTGCCTCCAGCCACAACTCTGTCAACCTTTGTACATATGTCATGCAGTAGGGGGTGCATATGTTCTGTACACCATATTCATTGACAGCATATCTGATAACAAGCCAGTGAGATATCAGACTGCTACAAATGTTATGTACAGTAGGGGTTATATTTGAGGACATAGCCTGGGCATTATGTGGTTGTGTGTATAGTACTGAGGTATGTGTAAGCCTGGTAATTGTCGACAGTGTGTGTATAGTGCATATGTACCTTGGCCTGTGTAGAGTCTGTGGTAGATGTCATTGTTCTTGGTCCTGTTCTATCTGATGTTACATGATGCTCCACTGCATGTCACCCTATCAGCTTACATGTTTGTAGGGGCAGACACACACATGTCCCAAACCACAGACAGCCATCGGACCACACTGTGTAGTGGCCCAGTATATGTAGAGTTGTTATGTGAGTGGCCCATATGAGGATGGTGTACATCAGACAGTCCATATACTGTAATAGTATGCTAGCTTACCATATGTGGCTGTGGCTGTGTTCACATTGGTTGTGGTTATGCACTTTCACACAGGTGTCTGTTACTCTGTGATGTGACATGCCTGTAGAGCCTGCTATCTATGCAGGTACAGGTGCATTCCCACATAGGAGATGTAGCCCAGTGTTGGATCAGTCTGCCTGTAGCCTACACTGTGTTTTGTTACATGCCTAGCAGCTTACTGTACTTATCCAGTGAGATGTCATGTCCAGATACTTGCCAGATGTACTGCTGCCTGGCCACCATAACAGTCATGTATGTCAGATAAAGCAGTGGGATGCTGTTCAGATGTATGTCACTAACTAGTGGATAGTATATGACCATGGCAACTCTGTACCAGCATTTATTATGTGTCAGGACAGATGGGTGTATGAATGCATAAGCTATGGGGGCAAATGTATGCCAGTATGTACATGTTATACCCAGCTACATGTCTAACATCCACATTGACAGGCCTGGTCCACATGTCTTGCACGAAGGGGTTCTGTGTATACCCCTGGACTGACTGTCCGCAGATATTGGCCATATCACAGCTGTAGTCCACAGGGGCGTTACTGTGCTAGCAGTGGTACTGTACTATGCTGACCTTAGGATGTCTGTAAGTAGCCAGTGGTGCACATGTTAACAGCAGATGTCGTTTCCCACACACACCATTTCTGTGAAGACAATGCCTATTACAGTAGCAATAGTTTACAAGTATACCTGCACTACATACGTGACATCCCCTTGCACTGAGAGGTTGGGACTATTGGGGCTGAGGTAGGGTTCCACTCCATTTGCAGGACATATGGTGAACATATATGTATAAATAAGTATACATTTATCCATAAAAATATGTACACATATATATGTATCTTGCTTACAGTATGACAACAGTTTTACACATATGTGCCTATGTTCCAGCCTCTGTCCTCCACCTACATACCAGGCTTTGCACATATGACATGCTGTCAGGGGTTGTTATGTAGTGGGCTGTGTGTATGTCATGCTGTCATTCCTGCCATCACTCCACTGCTGTCATGTCCCCCACACATACTGGGGGGGGTTGGGGCCATATATGTTTGGGTGTCACCTACATAATACATGTGTGCCCTAATGCACTCCAGAGGCCAGTGTATGTAACAGTGGTATATGGCCCAGTATTAGTGAGTGTAGGGGGGTGCACCATGACTAACCTAGGCTGTTACAACATGTGTGGGTATCTGGGATAAGCTGCCTTAAGGTATCTGGATGTACTTTACCATATAATCCACCTTGGGTAAATGCAGGCCTACTGCCTCCTGCCATATGGGATGTTCTGTTTGTTAGTGTGATTGTGATGGTGTCAGGTATGCCTTGTTAAGTCACAGATACATCCCATGGTGTCAACTGGGGTCTGTACCCCCTAGAATTGTGTACAGAGTGTAGATAGAGGCTACTAACCTATACATCTGCATTACATACTGTTGATTGTCTGGTATGCTGTGCCCCAGTCTGTCATTACTAATGTACTACATGAAGGCCTCGGCTTGGACAGCAGCATATGTTGACCTTTCCAGACTACTGTCATAGTATAACTGTTTCACAGTTGCATTACACTGTTCATATGGATGTCAGTGTCTAAACATCTAAATGGCATGGCATATACAACTGTCATAGTACACATATAAAGCTTTCACATTCATTTATGCACACCTGTATGTGGTGTTATACCCTTTGATATCTCTGTGGGTATATGTTGCAGGTTATGAATGTCATTCGTATGGGTGGCTCATACAGTTTCTAGTTGGTAAAGTGGTGACTGTAGGATTACTGGCTGCTCCATATTGTGTGCACATACTACATATGTATATTACTGAACAAATCTCTGTGTGTATGTGTAGTTACATATATATCTAGATATATATGTATATACATTCTCTGTACTGTTGAATGACTGGGTTGGATGATATGTTTGTGAATACGTCAAGGATATGTATATCTGAGATGGTTTAGTGGTGGATCGCTATGGTGTGCAGGGTCCTGGGTTTGTTCCCTAGCAGAGACTGCTTATTTTTTTGCTAGCCAGAACAAGGGCCATTGGATATAGTATGATTAAGGTACTTTTGAGCAGTTGTAGCGGGTTTGCATGGGGGTAAGCACGGCCTACACAGGATAAGCAATTTAGAAGCTTACTGGGTGTAGAACACTGTAACCGGAAATTAGCAGTGCTTACCTCCACACAAACCCATGCACACGGCCTTAAACTCACTTACTTGTGCTGACATATGCTTACTACTGCTTCTTGCTGCTTAACCTAACTACTGCTTTATGCGTAATGATACTGACACCTCACATGTGCATTTCCTGCAGTACTCCAGGTCATATATATGGCTATATATATATATATATATATATATATATATATATATATATATATATATATATACACACATGTTCTTTCATGGCAGGAGTACTCCAGTTTATATATATATATATATATATATATATATATATATATATATGTTATTCCATAGGTTATGCAACATACATATTACTCATAATGTGTTTTGCCATGGAAAATGGTATGTCTCAGTTACCTTCCTGTCCCCCCACTTTCTCGCTTACATCCATGAGATGGTCCCATTAGAATGAGTCCGTCCAACCCCAGCATGCCTCAGCCCATAATGTCTTACCCACCATTCCTTCCACCCCCCCCTCCACATCAATCATCATTCCTACAGTTTCCATCCAAATCTCACCATACCACTGCACATTGCCCACTCTCCACTTCTTGGGACCCATCATATAGGTTGTCTCACCCCATGGATCTTCAGGGTTCCCACACTTTCAGTCCACAAACATACGTATGCTTCTTTGCTTACCTGTGAGGCATGGTATGTAACCCCAAGGACACTTTTTAGCAGAATTTTTGGGGTTGTCCCGCTAGGGACAAACATGCGTTTGTTTAAGATTAGACTTTGCAGGTTGACACTGTTTCTCCCACTGGTAGTATCCTGCCAGTAGTCTGGGTAGCAGTGCTGTGCAATGCTTAGCAGTGCTTAATATTCAATTTGCATGATATTTGCCTTTTGGCATTGATGTCTTCTTCGTTACATGGTATATATGTGTCTTGTATCCTTGATTCATATGTGCGTATGCTGTATGGGGTCCTGGGAACTTCAACATTTTATTGCAATAACACCTCACATCTGGCCTTACTGCAGTGCTCCAATTCACATATTATTGTTCTGTGGCAGGTTATACATCACACTGTACATAGGTTCATTCCACATGTTCAGTTTGATTTTCCTATGGTGAGGATTTGTTTGTTGATACCTCACTCTTATGCATTGCTATGATGGCTTAGTGGTTAACTACTATGACTATAGTGTAGAGGGTCCTGGGTTTGAACCTTGCAGAGGCTGTTTATTTTGTTGCTGGGCAGTACACACGCTGTTGGGTACAGAGTGATTAAGGCACTTTAAAGCAGTTGTAAGTGGGTTTGCATGGGTTTGCGCAGAGGTAAGCACTGCTAACCTCCGGTTACAGTTTCTTACACTCAGTTAGCTTCTACATTGCTTAATCTGTGTGGGCAATGCTTACCCCTGCGCAAGCACACTTAAACATGCTTACTAGTGCTTATATATGCTTATTACTGCTTTTTTGTGCTTAAACCTGCTTACTAGTGCCTTATTCATTATGACACTGACACTGACACTTCACATGTGCATTTAATGCATCACTCCAGGTCGCATTTAAATTTTATTATGTAGGTTATACAGCGAAAAAGATGTAAAAATATGTTCATATACAGATTTCACATGGAGAATGATATGTGCTGCAGTGGGACTCGAACCGGGAATGCCTGTTCATTAGGCGGATGCTCTAACCACTACACTATTGCTGTGCTGCTACATTTGCATATATATTCCTTGTTATCCTCTTCAGCCTTTTCAGCTGCTTTACCCGTAGCTAAGCAATGGGCAACCCCATGCACCTACGGTTAGCTGTACTCAGGGTTTAAAAAAAATTACTACTAGGGTTTCTTCATTTTATTTAAGTGTACTGTTGCTGTTGAACAAATGGGGACTGTTGGTGGGGATATGTGGACACTTATGAGTGGTCTCGCTCTTTATTTACACGTTCTTCTGTTCTACTTTGCAGGGCCATGTTTATTTTGAGACCTCTGCTCTAAGACACGCCCCCTGCACTCGTCCACACTCCATGTAGCATTAGGAGTTCAGGCAGCGTGCCTTCATTAATATGCATGGTGCATTGCCATCCTCCTCTTAAACTGCCACTTCTGTGTAGGGCTAGATTAGTCCTGCATGGAAGTTTAGCAAATCTGGGGGAAAGAGAAAGAAAAAGAAAGAGAGACAGATGAAACAAGTGAAGAAAAGTGAGAGTGGCGTATAGTAAAAGGCAAGAAAAATTCAATAGGAAAGAGAGTTAGGGAAAGAAAAGGAACATTTTAAAATATAATATTATGAGAGAATAAAAAAAGATAAGGGTAAGAAGATTATTCTAATAACTGTTCTATAAAGCTGAAAATATTAGCTTTGAACATAAACATTATGAAGAATATTAAGAGAAGAATTAGTATTTTACAATGGTGTACTGCAGTAGATGCTTAAGTAATACTGTTAGAAGACATTAGAATGCTAACAGAAGAAGAAAGGGTGCAAACAGAAAAACTTTGGAATGGTACTGTTATTTGGAAATATTGAAAGCAAAGTTCAGATATCTGGACACATCTGGGGATGCACTGCAATACACACCTGAAAAGGTAACAAAGATGATAACAGTGTGCACCATGCTGCACAACATGTTAACCAGAGCACATAGCGGTCTTCCAAGGTGTGGGTGAACTATCCCAAGAACCCCAAATGCCTGAACAGGACATCCCACATGTATCGGAAGAAGAGCAGGAGGACATAGGGGAGAGAAGTCACAGGGATAGGCAATGTAGTGTGTGATCACAAGTGCAGGCCTAGGCAAAACAACATCATCTGACCCAAATATCTGAGTCATGACAAGCCAGATGTACATGAGTAGAAAGTCTGAACATTGATCTTCAGGTTGCCCCACTACAGCAACACAGATTGCATCTAATGGCAATTGCCCTCTTGATATACACACTGAGCATCACACATAACATAATCATAACATATTACAACATGAACATATGCAAATGTGTCAAAACACAGATCATTAGCTCAGAACACAACTGACACAGGTATACATACACACAGAGATTGTTGCATCCCTGTATGGTAAACAATAAGGGACACACATCAGTGCTACACATGCACATTTCTAAAATATAACAACATGAAAAAAGAGAAATCACACATGGCATAATGCACAATTTTTAATTTCAGAAGACACATATCAGAGTATAGTGGTATTTAAATAATATGAACCAGCTATGTGTACTACACTGTTGGGCACACTCTGTCTGGGGTGACCTTGCTGATGTCTCAGTCCATGAGTTGCTCTGCCTTGAGCATGTACAGACACATTTTGGTTGCTTGACAATGGAGATGGATAGAACTACAACACCATGTTGAGATAAAGGAGTATGACTGTGAGTTGAAGACCCTGTGACTGGTGGGACCACAGCAGATGGGCAAGCAGTTGAACTCTGTGCAGGTTGGACCACAGAAAGTGATTCCTGACAGCCAATGGGGGTTCTGTGGATAGGTGGCCTGCCTCTGCCTCTCACTGGTTGCAATCTGCTGAGCACAGATAGGGAATGCAGTATCCTGCTGGAAGTATGACACTGCTGCAGTACCATTAGACCAGGGTTTTCAACAACCATGCCACAGCTAGCAGACTATCATTCTGAGTGGCTAATTTAGCCATAATCTCACTGTGTCTACACTTTTGTCTTTCATGCATGGCACATAGCTAGTGTGCCACAAGATCTGCGGCATGGGCACGTGCATGGATGTCTGAACAATACCATTGGCGTGACTGTTCATTTGCCTACAGCAGGATGGGGACACCCACTGACACCTGACCATGCACATCTGCTTGCCTAGGTTTGCTGCGACTCCCTGGTCTTGGTTGTTGTGTGGAACTGCCACCAGCAATGCTTTCAACTTTGATGTGTTGGTCAATGGTCTCACCCTGTTCGACATCAACTGTTGTAGCATCCTCTGAGTGGCTAGACAAGTGGATTTTCACATCTGAGGCTGCTTCTGCTGCAATATGACTGACAACCTCATGGATGTACTTTCCAAACAACTGAAGGTCCTCTGTGCCAGGGACCATACAACCATGCTGAGACACATTTTGAACACCATCATGATCGCTGGATGGAGTACTGGATGATGTAGACAGTTGATGTGCTACAAGATACAAAGACACAGATCAGAACAATGTGCTTATATCACATGATGGATATCTTCAAAGACATATGGCATGTGTATCTCACTGCAATGTTACAAATAGTGACTTTACATGCGGTCTGCCGTATGTATGCTTCATGGATTCTACATAACTGAAGTATATGTTTATGTGACCAACATACATGATGCATGTGATGAATAAAAAACAAACACACCTGGCAATAACTCATTAGAAGATGGTGGTGTTAAATAGGGATGACCTTCAACTAATGTAGGGAAGAATAAACAGCATTACTGATCACATCATTTACACCATTAACAAGATGAATGCAGTTGACATACCCATACCATTCATAAGTGCACTTGAGGACTTTGATGCAGACTGACCTAGGAATGGTAAGAAGGACACACTTCTAATGGAGGACACCTAACAGGATTAAATACAAGGATAGGTATGAAACATACTTATTAGCCTACACATACTGAGAAGAGGTTGTGGGTGGTACTATGGGTCCTGCAGTGGGAAAATAAAAGAAAGACAGCACAGTCATGTAGGTAGCAAGAATACTGACAGCATCACACAGACAACACAGTAATATGGGCTGCAAATATTTATGTGGTGCATGTTGCAAATGTACAGCAGATGGGGCTGTATTGACAAATATTGACATAAATGTCAGATATCACGTAATACACATTGTTAAAAGCTATGACAATTTTGCTGTAACATACCTGGTCTGTCTGCACTTGAAAATGCATGGCTTACCCCTCCACTGGATGTCCCCTATAGTTTACAATGGTAGGGAAACAACAATATAACAGTAAACAGCAGTGCCAGGAAATTAGGTTGAAGTTCTAACAAAGCAGTGTTCACAGTAACAGTATAGACACACACTCATCTGCTGATTCCTTGTTTAGTTCTGAAGTAGATGGACCAATACATGTCATTAGACTTATGCTCATCATTTTCACCCCGTGTGTATGTTTGTTAACGGCTCAACTCTGCTGCTGTAAATCAAAAACAATACATGAATATGCATGCTACAGAAATATGCAGTGACTATCTCAATACACAGCCCTGTAATGGAAATAAAGGCATACGTGTTTGTCTTGGAACTCCAGCTTCAATCCCACCACCAGGGATTCATCACTCCCTTCTTGCTGTATGCAGTGACACCAGAAATATTGTGATGATCCCTCAGTCTCCCATAATGTATCACTCTGTTGGCTGCATGAAGAATCATGTCCAAACAGCATCAGCTACATGTTTCAAGGGATGGGTTGTGGTCTCCACCTTCATTGATCGTGTTGGTGATGTCTGTCCAGATTGCATTTCTCCAAACAGTATCACCTGAATGGCCTTAGAGTCTCCTTCCATGTTGGCAGAGAGCATCAATTATGATGCCATTTTCCTGGGGGAGAAGTTGGCCATCTGAAAGACACTGACATGCACATGATAATATTCATGTTTGAGCCCATTTATGCTTTTCATTCTGTGAACAGCATATGCCAACATAAACAGTATGCATTCTGGTGCACTGAAAATGTCTGTATATCTCTGTTTGTGATGAATACTAATGTGACATATTACAAGTAACAACAATGTCTTCATACATAACTGGTAAAATCAACTTAAGATGTAATATCTTTACAGTTCATGAGTAGAATTAGAACTCCTGACAATACATATATACATATGCATGGAGGTCGAAAGACAACAGCATCATGTTGTATGTCACATTCAAGTATTACAAGAAATAACAATTTGAAGAACTTATGAAATGCTTCAGCAAACCTCAGGATCCATAGCCAGGCCACAGAAAGTACAAATAGATCCCTTGAACATCCCAATCAATTCAAAACCGCTACAAAAAAATACCTTCATGAAAAATGGACTTGCCAATGTAATTATCCCACGTAAACACTCCCCTATAACCTTCTACTTCTCTTCTCTCTTCCTTCCCCTCAATAAACAAACCTACTACTTTATCTTCTCTTCTTGGTATATCACTGTACAAATATAACTAATAAAATATTTCAGCTATGTTACTATTGCACTATTATGTATATACTATGTAATTATGAATGTATCCCTCTGATGAATGTATTTCTATGTATTTCACTTGCCACAGTTTAATGTATGACACTGTAATGCAATAATGTGTGGTACTGATGAATGTAATGTGTGGCACTGTAATGCAGTAATCTGTGGTACTGATGAATGTATTTCTATATTAATTCAATATGTAAAATTTCTATTTTCTGTTGGAGCTTTTCTCCTCGGGCCTCCGCTGAAAATGGGCATTTGTAGCCCAGTCAGACAAACCTGGTCAACAAATGTAAAATAAATAAATAAATAAAATAAATAAATATTGAGCTAGTACTGATAATACCTTTGTTAAGAATTATCATTGAAGACCTATCAGTAATGGCAACAGCACATTTTTAACAGTTTTGTTAGGAGACATGAATTAAAAAATATCCATAGTATCAACATCACATACTAGATACAGATGGTGTCAGAATCTGGAGGTTTACGTAGTTACAACACAGAGAGCAAGGAATTACCAGTAAGAATTGCAGATGACCAATAAATCAGCCTTCATATATTGTTAACATTTTCAGTGGAAATCTAAACATTTTCAATGGAAGTCTCTCTATACAACTGCATATGGGACTGAAATAATTTAAAAGAACAACTGTATGCATAAAGTTCAAAACAACATCACTCCAGTAACTTGTAACAACTTCTGTTAAAGATAACATTTTGAGTAAAATTTAAAAAGGTACCTTCTGAAATGACTTACTTTAAGAGCAGCAAACAGAAATGCTACCAACTGCCAATGTACCTCTCACCCTGAATCACTGAATCAAGGTGTACTTTGTGTGCACCAACTTTTAAGTACCATTTCTGCCATAAATAATTAATGAGCTTCATTAAAATTTAAGTTTTTGGAATTCCATTCGTGTACATCTGCATAAATTGGCTTCATGCACTAAAACACCCAGGTATACTATGTAAACATACAGTAGGTATCAATAAATGGTGCCATGTGTGGCATATGCCCCGTATCCTCCAATGATCTAATAACATAACACCAGTGCCACTTTCAAATATTGATTTTGATACATTTACTGATCAGACCACTGCCAACTGTGAAATGAGTGCACATACCACTCAACTGTACAGATTTTCACAGAATGTCCAGATTTATTACTCATATTTTTGGTCCATTTTCAATAAAATTGTGTTTTTCTGGCAAATTAATGGCAAATCGTTATAGATTATAGTTAGAAAATAATGACAGACATTTGAGTTTCAGACTTCGTACCCTTCAGGGAATCCATGTAAAGCCTATTATTCTATTAACTTTCTAAGTTTGTAAGAGCAATATTTTAAAAAAATACCTATTTTTTGGGCCTTTGTCCCACTTTTATTTATGGCTTTGTCAGGATTTCTTGCTGTAAGAGGTTGAGAGGTATGCTGAGTGGTGCCACAGCCAGCATTTCTTTGTGTTTGTATTTCCAGACTTTTTCAACTTGAGGATCATGATGGCTACTTCGAGGAGGCTGAGACGTACCCATGCACCCAACTGGACCAATGAGGAGATGATTCATATGTGTATGTTGGATTGGAGCATAAGATGAGTGCCAGACCCAGGAACTTCACCATGATCGACGTGTGGAACTGGATCACAAGGGCGCAACGATGGAGGATGAGGATCTACTGCCTTGGAGTGCAGGTTCATCACTGTTATGGTGACCTGCATTGGAAGGACATGGAGGAACTTCAAAGGAGGGTTGTTGAGGTGTGGAGGCAGCTAGTAGATCCCTACAATAAGTATCAATATTCTACGCATACCTGAGCATTGCCACAGATTTTACATTCTCTGTCCCATATATATATATCAGATGGATGTTTTTATAACCATGCATTAGCTTCTGTGACAATTAGTTCATGGGGATAATTAAGTGATCTTGGTAAATACTGTCCTATTAACTATGTATTATATTCCCATGTTGATAATTTATTTATTAATGTGTATAATATCCGTAATTATATCCTTTGTAGATGTACACATGTTTTACAACATCTAACTACATAATCTCACATAGTCACTGTCCTCATGCATCACAGATGTCTATAGTGCCTAGGCTGTGGATGACTGTGGAGTTCATAGTTTTCCATTATAGCACCACTGCACCATTATATGTTGGAAGAAATACATGTATACTACTTCATTACATTATTCCTCCTAAAAATTGCACAGACATCTTTATTTAATTTAAGAAGTAATGCCTGTCTGACTGCATTTAGTTATGGGTTGATAGCTGTTATTTCTTTACAATAAATGGTCCAATAATTGTTTGCATTTTCCATATTCATTCATTCACTGCAGGTCTTCTAATAAACACCTGCAGCACCTGATTTTTAAAATGAAACCCTTGCTCAAAGTTAACTTGGCCTTTAAAGCAGCCAGCAAGTATGTTCAAATTTTGGCATGCTGTACGTTTCAGTCCACATAGGGTAAGCATGTATCTGAACTTGCCACCTCTGTTCAATTCACCCATTGCATTTTTTGGAAGAAAATTGTTCCAATACTTGATATTAATGTTTAAGAGCTGAGGTGGTACAGCAGTAGTGTTGTTGCCTCACAGCAAGAGGTTCTCCTGTTTGAGTCTCAGCTGGAGTGCCTTCTGTGTGGAGTCTGCATGTCCTCCCCGCAGTCGAATGGCCTCCAAACGACATGCGTGAATGGACGAGCCTTCATTGAAGGTCGGGTGTCAGGCTGGCAACTTGGAACCATAAAAATCTACTGCCAGTCATTAGCGGACTGGAGTTCCACTGTGGCGACCCCTAACCCGGAAAAGCTGAAAAGGCAAACAAACTTGATATTAATATTTACGTTGTGCATGGTTGTGACTCACTGAGTTAGTCTTGGAATTTTTACGAATATGGCCATATTTCATAAAGCTCTAATAACATCACCTTTTTAACAACAGGATTTGCAGAGCAGTAACTGTTTGTTTAGGAATAATGTGCTGAGTGTTAGTTTGTAAGGCAACTGGCCAGCAGGTCTAAATTTTGGCATGCAGTGGGTTCCAATCCACACAGTGAAATCATATATCTGTACCTGTTTTCTTAGTTAAATTCACCCATACCATTTTTTGGCCATAGTCTGTAAAGCTCTGATAACATTAGCTGTCTAATAACAGGATTTGTAGAGCAGTACCTATTTGGTAAGGACTGCCACGTGCTGGCTGTTAGCTCAGTTTGTAAAGAAAGAAGACAATATGCCTAATTTTGGTAGGCATGATCTATGCTCAAATCCAGAGAGGGGACACATATTTCTGTTATCTATATTTATTGTTTATTATTTGTTTATTTAGAGAAGCATATTACACTTATTGATATTAACTTATATTTTGAGCATGGTTGTAAATAACTTGGTTGTTTATTGAATTCCTATTAACATATCTGCAATCTGTAACATTCTTTTAACATCAGGTATTTAACAGAAGGGGCAGTAAAGCTTGCTAAATCCTGTTAAATGCCTTGGCAATTCTTTGGTTAATATTGTATTCTTTGTAAAAGTGCAATGAGGGTCTGTTTTCTCATTAAATATTAATGTCAGTTCTAGAGCATCATCCTCAAATTTTGAGGGAGTGAAATGCAGAACAGGGAAGATGTATGTACTTTCCTAGTGATGTGCACTTTTGTAAGGAAAACCATGATCCTCACACATACCTTACTATGTCCATTATGTATACCGACATATATTGTTCTGTTCACAGAAGCTGCATGCTACATGACACTGTCGCACTGTCTGAGGAATGGATGCTCTCTATTACCATTAATGTTTCTGAACACAGTGCCGACATGAATGTGATTTGAAACTAGTTTAGCTACATGAGCAGTACATGGTCATAGTTTGCAATCCTAAGCCAAGATCCTTATTAGTAGACAATCCTCCACCCAGATGATGTCATAACATAAAGTCTTCAATGCATGCAAAATATGCCTTTTTTTCAGTTAAGATGTGTTAGGTAGACAGTTAGCTCTCAAGGTTAGAGAGTGGCTGTTTATTGTGATTGCATGTTTGAATCTAATGTCCTCCAATCTGTGTTCAAAGATGTTAACACCTAAATGTAAAAATGTCAACTGTGTATTGTGATCATCTACTGCTCTTCAGAAATAAATGTCTATAAACCGTGCTGAGAAATGCATATCAGTGTTATTCAAGGAATATATTATTCATACATTTTATTTTTTGATTTCAGATGAGGAAGATCACAGCTGGAACAGAGCCATGTAGATTGAGGGATGCACAGGCTTGAGGATCAGCAGGAGAAATTATGTTTATTATTTTTCCTGTTTTATAGGTTCATAGGTTCATATGTTCATATGATGATACTAGGCTATTGGCCTGGAGGCCCTTATAAGCCTAGCCAAGAATTTACCCATGTTCCCACAAAGTCAGTTTTATGAACTGAAATGCATCTTCTTCTGTTTACTGGCCTGTATTTTTCACAATATCATGTATATTGATTAGAATGCAGGGATACCCTTTATGCATCTGTAAGGTAAGTGAAATCATCATTTGGTAGCTTTGCTTACAACTGTGATTAATAGGTTCATAGGTAGGTAGGTACTAGGCTATCTGCCCGAGGGCATTTATAAGCCTAGCCAGAGTGTTTCAGCTTTCACCGCCCCATTGATTAATTAACTGATCCTCTGTCAAGCAGGGCCAATGAAGTGATCCCAGGGGTGTATTTTCTTTTACCCATCCACTCGTCAAGGTTTCTTTTGAAGAGTGTTAGTGAGGGGCTCTGCCTGATGTAATTTGGAATTTTGTTCCAAAGCATGGGGAGTCTCTGTGACAGGAATCTATCCCTCCAGCATGTTCTATTTATTGTTGTGGTGAGGTTTAGCTCACTAGAGCGTGTGGCTCACAGTGACTTGGATTTCTTTAGGTGGAGCATGTTCAACAATTCTGAGTTGGACATGGCTTTGTAAGTCAGGCATTGATCACCTCTGAGTAAGCGATATGCCACTGAGTACAGCCAGAGTTTTTTCAGTCGGGCTGCATAGGACATATGTTTGAGGCCAGTAATCCTCTTGGTGAGGTACTTTTGTGGTCTTACCAGCTGTTGGAAGTGTCTTGTGAGGTACATCCCAAATGGGGCAATATACTCTATGATGGGTCTAATGAGTGACGAGTAGAGGTGCACTATAACCTCTTTATTTCTAGATGCGAACCCTTTTGTAATTAGATAGGCCACATAGAAGGATTTCCTAACTACTTTGGCAATATGATTGTCAAAGGAGAGATTACTATCTACCTGGGTCCCCAGATGTTTTATTACCTCTTCTGTATTAAGGGGGCTGCCACCTATGTGGTAATTTGTGGGTGTTTTGTTTTCCCAAATGGGATGACTATGCATTTTTTGGCATTTAGCTTGAGGCCATGACTTTCACACCAGGTGTCCGTCTCAGTAAGGCCCTTTTGGAGGATGTCCGTGTCAGCCGGAGAGTCAATTATGGCTCCCAGTTTGCAGTCATCGGCGAACTTGGTTAGCCATAGTCCTCCTGTGTTTGCCTGTACTTCTGAGAAGTATATGCCGAACAGTAGGGGTCCCAGGACCGAGCCTTGTGGGACACCACTTGTGACTGGTTTAGAGTCGGACCTGGAGCCTGCCATTCTTACCGTGTGAGTTCTGTCTGTAAGCCAGTTGGCAACCCATCTCATGACATAGGGGTTTATGTTCAGGCTGGTGAGTTTTTCTGTAATACCCGAGTGGGGAATGGTGTCGAAAGCCTTGGTGAGGTCAAGGTAGGCTGTGTGAACCACCTTTCCCTCATCTATGGCCTTGGTGACTGTCTCGAAGAAGTCAACCAGGTTTAGTAGGCATGATCTGCCCTTAACAAAGCCAAACTAAGTCGGGTCAAGTGTTTGGAGGTTCCCAATGTCTTTGTTAATGAGTTCCATGATGATGCACTCCATAGCCTTGCAGAGCAGGCTAGTCAGGCTTATGGAGCAATAGTTACCAGGGTCAGTTGTGGCCCCTTCTTTGTGGAGAGGAATAACCATTGCTGTGCGCCATTCTATGGGCACGTAGCCTATGGAGAAGCTGAGGTTGAACAGCATGTTTAGGTGGGGGGTTAGTTCGTTCTGGAGTTTATGCAAGACGCAACCTGGGACATCATCTGTTCCCATTGACACTGTGTTTTTGGCTTTTGAAAGGGCTGTTTTCACCTGTGCGTCTGTGAATTTTGGGACACTACACTTTTCCGGTATTGTTGTGGGTCCTTTTGGAGGTGAGAGGGGGTGTGAAGTTTGCACTGAATCTATCTGCCAGGATGTTGGCAATACCAGTAGGTTCAGTATATTTTGTGCTATTTTGCACTAGTTCAGTGCATATCTGCAAGTTGCCACTTAGATTCTTAACATAGCTAAAGAAGGCTTTGTGGTTATCTTTTGAATCCTTGGCTATTTTTCTTTCGAAGTTAGCCTTAGATGATTTCATGAGGGACCTTAGTTTCTTACTGATACTGATCAGGGATGTCTTTCCTTCTTGGGATTTGCTTTTTTTTCTGAACTAGTTTCCTCCTTCTATTGTATAGCCTGTTTATTGTAGGGTCCACCAAACTGGTTTCCTTCTCTTAGAGGAGTGAGTCTTGGTTTTGCTAGGGATGGCACAATCCATGCATCCTTGTAGGTGCTCATAGAGTGCATTTGTAAAGGTTTCTGCATCTTGGGCAGCGTTATCCTTTAGTGTGGTGGCTGTGAAACTTACCACCACTGTCTTAAGTAAGGTGAAGTTTGCTTTAGAAAAGTTTTTTTATGGTGGTTTCCTTACTTGGGGGTGGTGGTGGGGTGTGGACATCCAGAGTGATTAGTTTATGGTCTGATCTAATCAGTGACAGGTTGACCTCCGGTGTGGAACACCTGTCGCCCATGTTGGTGATGACCAGGTCCAATATGTTTTCACCTCTGGTAGAGGAGTTTACCAGCTGATCCAGGGCATTTGAGTTGATGAATTCCAGGAAGCGCTGGGCCTGGGAATTTGTACTCGAGTAGTTTTCCCAGTGAATGGTAGGGTAATTGAAATCGCCCAATATCAGAGTGTTCAGTAGGACCTTCATGTTTTCCATTGAATCCAGAAAGGTGGAGTGGTGGTCCTGGGTCATGGAGGGTGATCTGTAGCAGGCCACTATTTGCATTGCAGATTTGTCCGATGTTAGTTGCACATGGATGATCTCAGTGGTATCATGTTGTGCCACTAACCTGGAGGTGTAGGTATCCTTGATGAATATGGATACACCCCCTCCTTTTGTGTTTCGGTCCATGTTCTGTGGCTGAAACGTGTGGCATGAGTTGTAGCCTGGTAGTGCTGGGGTGCTCTCTGGAGCCTTGAACCAGGTTTCAGTTATTGCACAGATGTCAACATTCTCCATACTGAGGAGTGCTTCGAGCATGTGCATTTTGAGATTTAAACTCCTGGCATTGAGTAGCATGACCCTCAGTTTTTTGTTAATTGTGCTGTTTACGGAGGTGGGTTTGACTTTTGAGCCTTGCCTAAAAAAGGCACTATGGGGGCAGCAATAGCCTTGGCTAGTATTCAAAAGCCTAGGAGTGACAGGTAGAAGCCATCTCTTACGAAGCAACGCAGCTTGTCAAGCATGTCATCCCAGGCTGACAGACACTGGATCCCCTTTGAATTAACACCAGATGCTTAGCCAATTGTTGAAATTGATCATTTTTTCTTTATACTGAGGTATCATTCTTGGTGAGGGTAGGATGCTACTCAGGGTCAGGGTCACTCCAGCCTGGGCTGCATAATCAGAGAGCTCTTCCATGTCTCTTTTCATGTAGTCCAGGGAGGTACGTCTCAGGTCATTCACACCAACATGAACAATGACAAAGTCATATTTGTACTTGTTCTGGAGTGACCTGAGTGCTTGTGTTATGTGGCAGATTCTGGCTCCTGACAGGCAGCTAACAGTAACCTTCTGCTTGTCCAGCCTAGTGAGTGGGACGTCAGTGTGCCTGACTATAGAGTCACCTATTACTAGTGTGTTAGGTATGTTATTTCACCTTAAGGGCTGTGATTGTGTGGCACACTGATTTTGTGTTTTATGTGTTGTCTGGTTTGTGACGGGAAGTGCAGGTTGTTTGGGTGTCTGTTTTGGAGGTCTCTGATGCTTTTGCAGGTTTTTATTTAGAGCCTTCGAGTATGATTTTGTGTATTTATGTGTATTTTTTGCAAGTGCTGTTTTAGTAGGTCTGTGTGCGGCTGGAGGTGTGGTGCAAGTGTTAACCTTTTCCTCTTGACTGTCTGTTCCAGTCTTGGGTGGAGACAGCTTAGCTTCCAATTTGGCTGTATAATTGCATCTATCGCATATGTTAGTGTTTTTTGGTAGGAGGAGAGGGTTGTCTGTGTACATGAGGCAGTTTTAACATTGCCTCAGGATACCCAGATTCACCAGCTGGACTGGAGGTTGCACCTGAAGTTGCCCTTTGGTCATGCCTGAATAGTAGGGTGAGCTGCTTAGTCGCTTGGTTGGTGAGGGGTGAATAAAGAGCCTTGCCCTGCTGGGCAATGTGTCAGGGTATATTAGTGCTTAAAATCTAAAAATGCCGGGCTTTTATGTAACATTAAGTCATTGTTTCAGCACACAGTTTTTAAATGTACACAGCAATCTAAGTGATAGTTGGTTTGGTGTATCTGTCAGTAATGTTTTTTTATAAAAACTTAAGTGATTTGATTGGCACTTATGATGGTTGGTTTGGCACACTTGTATGTCTGGTTGTTCTTTCCAGTGTTTTATCAGATATGCATAGCCTGACGTTTTGAGTGAGTGGTTGTCTGTTGTGTCAGTTTTTGTGCTGCTGTTTATTGACTGTGTTGCTTGCTCTTTAGTTAAACATTGGTCTTGCATTTGCTGCTGATGCTCTGATTGCAGCAGATCCTATTTAGTGCACCCTGCAGGTCAACACTGGCATTACATCTGTCTCCAACCCCTTTGGTGTTTTTGTAGAAGCATTTATAGCCTAGGTTTACTGACACTTGAGCAGATATCCATTTGATTGCAGCAGTTCATCTTTAGCACACCCTGCAAGTCAACATCACTATTGTATCTGTTTCTAACCCCCTTGGGTGTTTGTGTAGAAAGAGTTATAGCCTAGGTTTACTGACACATGAACAGATATCCATTATATTGCAGTAATTCATATTCAGCACACCGTACAGGCCAATGTTACCATTGCATCTGTCTCTAACCCCTTGGGTGTTTTTGTAGAAACACATTTATAGACTAGGTTTACTGACACTTGAGCAGAGATCCATTTGATTGCAGTAATTCCTATTCAGCTCACCCTACAGGCCAATGTTAGTATTGCATCTGTCTGTAACCCCTTGGGTGTTTGTGTAGAAACACAGTTATAGCCTAGGTTTACTGACACTTGAGCCGATACTCATTTGATTGCAGTAATTCATATTTAGCACACCCTACAGGCCAATGTTAGTATTCCATCTGTCTCTAACCTCTTGGGTGTTTGTGTTGAAACACAGTTATAGCCTAGGTTTATTGACACTTGAGCAAATGCCCATTTGATTGCAGTAATTCATATTCAGCACTCCCTACAGGCCAATGTTAATATTGCATCTGTTTCCAGCCCCTTGGGTGTTTTTGTAGAAACACAGTTATAGCCTAGGTTTACTGACACTTGAGCCGATACCCATTTGATTGCAGTAATTCATATTGGGTGTTTTTGTAGAAACACAGTTATAGCCTAGGTTTACTGACACTTGAGCCGATACCCATTTGATTGCAGCAGCACAGTATCAGCAAGCATATTCACAATATTTTGATTATTCAGGCCACTGATTGCCAATTGTTTTGTTAGATGACACATACAGTTGTACACATACAATACTGTTAGTAACATATATATTACATTTTTATATGTTACCAACATATCACATTGTTTTTACTGTTGTACCCATTATATTGATGTGTGTTTAGCCAAGTATCATGCTGGCTGTCTCAGATGTTTATCATATGACTTGCTTAGTGTTCACAACATTGTCATATCACTTTCTCCTCTTTTTAACAATGACACTTTTTGGTTACTCATATAAGTCATGGAATGCAAACAATACAATCTGTTGATTTCAGCATTCATACACTCTTACAAAGCTAATGACCTGTGTAGGTGTGCTTAAGCATATAGAATTGTATAGAAAAGAATACTGAGGTCCTTTTTGTGAATAGGACATATAGGCCATAGGTAACTCTGTCCATAATGGACATGTGTCAGTGCCTGTGTAAACTGTCATAATAATCATATTGTGTTGTTCTATGAGATTCATGAGATTGTTCTGCAGGATACGCATTTGCTTTCTTTCTGTTGTGTTTTGTAATTAATCTTTACAAACATGGGACCTGTGGGCATTCTCTGATTTGAAGACAATGATGAGCTCTTGCGAGGCCAGTGGCAAAGTCTTCCAAGGATGACAGTAATGATGATGCCAATGATGCTGAGGAAATTTGGACCCCCCCCCCTGCTGAGCCATCATGTCTTCATGCCAGAGGAGATTTTGACACAACCAGAATCTAGATGATTATCTGGAGGAAATTGGGTAGGTTATGACTGAAGTGTTTTGAACACAGATGAGAGACATGATGGGGTCCTTCTCTGAGGATATGCCATGGGCTATACAGTATTCATTCAGGGTGATAGCTTGTGAGGTCATTTGGGAGTCTGAGCCCCATCAGCCTAATGCCTCCAGTCCATAAGTATTGTCTGTGTGCTCCACTTGTGTTTTGCTGCCAACATGGTAATTGTCATTTCATTGACTGGATTGTAAATGCACTCTTTACATGCATACCATGTTCCTGTCATGCGTATGTGTTATCATTATGTGACATTTACTTCAGTTTTAATATGTGCATGACACACATTAACACATTACACTTTCCACACACATTCAACTCCCCATGCATTGTGGCAGTTAACATGCAGATAGTGCTGCAAGAAGTAGCCTATAAACATATGTGTTACTGGGGCAGCTGACAGACAACATATGTTGTCCATACTCCATCACTAACAGTGTGATATGCCTTGGATTTCTGTTTTTTCATATCAGGTATGTGCAACACACAGAAATGTCAATCCACATTTTTTGGATGACAGTTATCATGATGACCTACTGAGATGATGCGGTGTTGTGTGTCATGGGTTGGCAGTACTGATGCCATGTGGGAGCATAAACAGGTATATCCTGTATATGTGCAGTCCTCCTTTTCAGACTGCATCAGATAGGAATGTAACATTAATCTGTACACAATGTTACAGATAACACATTATGCCATGATTGTTGTATGTAGCATTTCCACATCCGTTATATAATGACATCAGTGTACACCTTTCAGAAATAGTTGTGCACATTAAATGATTGTACATGTATGCACATAGTCAGCTACATACTGACACACAAATGTACCTTTGACATGTGAGCATTCACTGAGTTACTGCTGATGTGCTGTGATGATGCTCACAAGAGTGTCCTCTGCTCCATAATGAGCAGGGTGGTTGACATGCACCTGTGTTTCTTTATCTGATATTTGCATGACAGTGTATGTATATGGGCTTGTAATTTTTAGCTTGCTTACCTATGTATGTTGATGTGACATGATTGCACATTACTATGTATGTGTGTTTTATATTAGTCCAGTTCTATGGACATCAGCAAACTATCTGTCCATTTGATATACATTTTCCATTTGGTTAAATGTATTTGTATGTGGCTTCTACAGCAACCTGTGTGCTGTAGATATGCATTTGCATTGTGTCAACTTACCTTTCCTGCTTTACCCTGATGTGGCCACAGGTTGTCCACCTCCCTCCCACCTTCATATTTCACTATTATTTTTTTCAGGTATGTTTGTCTTAGTTAATACTACTGACAATTACCATGTACTAATTTGACACAGTGAATATGTGCCACATGTATGCCCATTGTAAAATACAGGACATGTGCACACAAGTTGCTGGCTAATTCTTGCACTGTATCTTTCTTCTCATTATACTTGTGTGTTATCCAGTGTAGTTTTATTTTTACATCCATGTGCATGACCTGCTATATTTATTATGTTGTACTGTTGCAGTTTTGAACATATTTGATGGAAGGTGCAGTGGTGCAGCGGTAGCATTGTCACCTTACAGAAAGAGGTTCTCTAGTTTGCTTCTTGGATGGGGTACCTTCTTTGTGGAGTCTGTATGCCCTGTCTGTGTTTGTGTGGATTTCCTCTGGATGCTCTGGTTTCCTCCCACATTATAAAGACATGTATCTGGAGTGTTTCTCTCCAGGCCTCCACTGAAAATTGGCTTTGTTCCAAGTCTGAATTTCTTCGTTAGCAAATGTTAAATAATAAAAATTATTACTTGCCATTAGTGTATGTATGTGCATCGATCCTGACTTCATGTACATTCCATTTATGTCATTGAGAGATATACATACACATCTACACCTGCGTGTTGCCTTTGACATGGCATATGTATGCAGCATATTCACATTCCATTACACATTTTTTTGGGTTGTGTACACCTACTTGTGTATGTAGCAGCCTTTGTTGCTCTTCTGCAGTATGTCTGCTTGGCGCTGTGCTTAGCTGTTTGACTTTCACATGCATAGTTGTAGGTTTGGTTCTGTCATCTGGTGGCATTATCTAGCACTGTTAGACCTGCATTTGCTCATTTGTGAGGTTGCTTGGCCTACACCTGCACTGCTGACAGGCAAATTAGATATGTGTATATTTCTCCAGTGTATACTGTTATCCTACTTTATTACCCTGGGACACACATCTACCATTTGTAATACACATCCAGTTATGACTGCCACACAGTTTTCAATATGTAGTAATGTGATAGTGCATAGGTAGATATGTTTTTCAGCATTCTACCATGGTTGATATGTATCCCCACCTCATTTGTCAGCTTTCCATTGCCTTTGTTTTTATTTTATTTATTTTTATTTTATTTATTATTTGCTTACCAGGAAAGTCTAACTTGTAACAAAGCCAATTTTCAGTGGAGGCCCAGGGAGAAATGCTCCACATTGTACAGTGTGCCATCTGTGTAACTTCCCTGTTCTTAGTTATTTTTTTCCATCCTTTGCCATTGTGCTATGGATATACCTGCTGCAATGACTTTCTCCTCCTCTTAACCTGTGTTTACCTTTCCTTCTCTTCTTAAAAAATGGGTCTATTACCACCCAAATACATTTTCCATGCCCTTCTAACTTCAGATTTTCCTATTCCATCATCCTTCTTTTGTGTCCCTCTTCTTCATTCATATAGGATCATAGGATTATAGAAAGTTATTAGGCTATTGGCCCTGAGGCCCTTATAAGCATAGCCAAGAGTTTAGCCCATGTTTAGACAAGCCAGCACCTGATGCCCATGTCCAGCAGGGACACAGACTGAATTCCAGGGGTGTATTTTCTGTTTCCCTTCCAGTTATCCAGGTTGTACTTAAAAAGGGATAGAGGTACTCTGTTTGACATGGAGAAGGAGTCTTTTCCACAGATGGGGGAGTCCCTGTAATACAAATCTGTCCCACCAACAAGTCTATTGATGTCACAGACCAGGTTGAGGTCACGCATGCAGGTTACTAAAGTGGAGTTTGACTTGTGGATATGCAACAGTCCCATCAAGGTGGGGTCTGAGATTGCTTTGTATGCCAGACAGAGGTCACCTCTTAGGAGTCTGTATGAAACTGAGTAGAGGGACAGGGCTTTAATTCTATCTGTTAATGGTAGATGTTTGAGGCCCTGGATTCTTCTGGTGAGGAACCTCTGTGGTGTCTCCAGCTGCTGCATGTGCTTTATGAGGTACATGCTGAAAGGGGCATTGTACTCAATATTGGGCCTTATAAGGGAAGACTACAAGGATGTTATGACCCCCTTGTCCCTGGATGAGATTCCCTTACTTATGAGGTGAGCCATGTAGAAAGCTTTCCGTACAACAGAGGCAACATGATTCTCAAAAGTCAGGTTGCTATCAACCTGGGTGCCCAAATCCCTCACAACTGACTGCATGCTTAGGACATTGTTATTAATGTGATAATTTGTGGGGATGTCACTCTCCCCAAAGGAGATGATCATGCATTTTTTGGTATTCAGCTTGAGGCCATGTTTCTGGCACCAGTCATTTGTTTGGGTGAGACTCTCTTAAAGGATGTCCACATCACTAGGGGAAAAGATGACATCACCCAGTTTGCAGTCACATGCAAACTTGGTCAGTCATAGCCCACTGGTTTTGGCTTGCACCTCAGAAAAAATATATCCAAAATAACAGAGGCCCCAAGATCAATCCCTGGGGTACACCACTTGTTATGGGTCTACTGCTTTAGGTGCCTTCCCCTATTTTGACTAGGTGGGTTATATCAGTGAGCCAGTTTGCTAGCCATCTGGTAACATATGGATCTATTATGCCCGAGTGGGAAATAGTGTCGAAGGCTTTGGCCAAGTCAAGGTAGGTGGCATGCACCATCTTCCCCTCCTCCAGGCCTTTGGTGACTGTCTCAGAGATGTTGATCAATTTTAACAAACATGACCTCCCATTGATGAAGCCAAACTGTGTGAGATTGAGTGTTTGAAGGTTGCCAATATTCTTGTTAATGAGGTCTATAATAATCCATTCCATGGCCTTGCAGATCAGGCTAGTTAGGCTGATGGGTCTATAAATTCCCGTATCCGTGGACACTCCACCCTTGTGCACTTGTGCAAAGGAATGACAGTGGCTGTCCTCCACTCAGCTGGGATGAAGCCAGTAATCAGGCTTTGGTTGAATAGGGCACCTAATATCTGCAAGTGCCTGCCTGCATTCATGTAGGATGCAGCTTGGGATGTTATTGGGTTTCATGGAGGCTGTATTTTTTGCCTTTGAGAGGGCAGTGATTACCTGTTCCCTAGATATAAGGGGATGGGGGCAGGTACTGGGGATTTCCTGATTTACTGATGGGGACAGAGGGGTGAAATTTTCATTGAATTTGTCAGCCAGCAGGTTGGCTATATCTACGGCACTTGAGTATTTGATGCCCTTGACCACCAGATCTGAGCAGATCTGGGTGCTTCCTTTGAGGTGATGTATATATGTTAAGAAGGCCTTATGATTGTCTCTAGTAGATGTGGCTGATTTGGACTCAATGTTTGCTTTGGAGAATTTCACTAGTGCTCTTACTTATTTTTTCAGGCTAAGGAGAGATTGCTTCCAATTGGGCACCTACACAGCAATTTTTTCCTTTTGTTATAGAGTTTATTTATTGCAGACTTCCACCAGACAGATTTACTCTTCCTTGCGGAGAATGATTTTGTCCTGTTGGGTATTCCTGATTTCATGCATGTATATAAATGCTCATATAGTACTGTGGTGTAGATTTGGACCTTGGTGCCAGTTCCTACAGAGGGGGAAGGGGTGTGAAGCTGTTTATACCATCCATCAGGAGGTTGTAATCAGCTTTGGAGAAGTTTTTTTGTTTGACCTTAGCTAGAAGGGTGTCGGGGGAGATGGTGACTTTGAAAGTGACCACTTTATGGTCAGATCTTACCAGGGAGGATGATACTATAGGGATGCTCCAGTGGTTACTCATGTTGGTTAATACCAAGTCCAAGATATTATCACCTCTTGTGGGGTATTAACTAGCTGTTCCAAGGTGTTTGCAATGACAAAATTGAGGAATCTCTGGGCATTTGTGTTCTGGCATGAGTAATTCTTCCAATATATGTTTGGTTAGTTAAAGTCACCCAGGATCAGGGTAAGGGATTGAATCTTGATAGATTCAAAGAGGTCCACATAGGCATAGTTGGCTTCTTGAGACAAATTTGGGGGCCTGTAGCTAGCTATGATTTGAATAGGGGTATTGTCAATGGTTAACTGTACCTGGGGTGTTTGCTGTGCATCATAATGTTTGACTAGCCTGGAGGTGTGTATGTCTTTAATATATATTGAAACTCCACCTCTTTTGGCTTTGCTGCCCTCAGTTTGGGGTCTGAATGTATGATAGGATGAGTAACCAGGTAATGCTGGTGTGTTCTCCACAGCTTTGAACCAGGTTTCTGTGACTGCACAAATGTCAGCATTTTCCAGGGTTAAGAATGCTTACAATGAGTTTCATGTTTAGGCTGCTAGTGTTTAGCACCATGACCTTTAATTTGCATTTTGTTGAAATTTTTATGTTGGTAGTTTTGAACTCATCACTTATCTTTAAAAAGGCACTATGGGGGAGGCAAGAGCTTTTGCCAGAAACCTGAAGGCCAAGTGAAACAGATGTAAGCCATCTCTGGCAAAGCATCATGGTCTGTCGATCATATTTGTCAGACTGTTAGGTACTTGATCCCTCTGGAATGACACCAATAATTAAGCCAATTGTTAAAATCAATCATTTTCTGTTTGTATTGAGGCATAATTCTGGGTGACAGTAGAATGCTGCTTAAGGCTAGGGACATACCCGCCTGGGACACATATTCAGCGAGCTCAATCACGTCCCTCTTCATGTAGTCCAGGAAGTTACATCTCAAGTCATTCACACCAACATGGACTATGAAAGAGTCATAACAGCACCTGTTGTTGAGAGACTTGAGCACATATGTGGTATGGCTGATTCTGGCACCTAACGAACAACTGACTGTGACCTTCTCCTTATCCAGCTTGGTGAGAGGCACATCGGTGTGTCTCACAGTGGTGTCTGCTATGACTTATATGTTGGGTTTATGGTTAAGCCTTAGTGGCTGTGAGACACAGATGTGTGGACTATGCATGGTATGTGGTGTGGTGGGTTGTGGAGTTTGCATGTGTTTTTGCCTCGGAGGTCTCCTTTGTCTGGGTATGTTTTTCTTGAAAAACTCCATGTATGTGGGTGTGTGATATGTAGGTGTGGGTGGTGTTTGAGGTGTAGTGATTGTGTTGACAACCTTCTCAGTGCCAGATATACTGGCCTGTGAGGAAGAGAGCATAGAGTCCATGTTCCTAATGTAATTACATCTCTCACAAATTGTGTTCCTAGGTGGTAGTAGCAGACAGTTGTCCATGTACATGAGGCAGTTGCTACACTGTCTCAGGATGCCCATATCAACCAGACTGGCAGGAGAAACTGAAGGAAATTGTCCATCCATATTTGTCAGACATTCAGGGAGAAAGGCCAGAGAGAGCTAAGGGGTAGGCCTAAAGCTCAAGTGCTTAAACCAAAACTAAGGGGCTTAGAATAACACTCACCAAATCTTGGCTTAGGCACAGGCCAACTAGACAGCTGCATAGGGCACTGCTCAAACAGGAGCACTATTCCAGTAATCTGGATGGTGTAGGAAGACCAGGTTGGGGGCACAGGATGGTGTTGGGGGGCATTGTGGGGACCTTTTCCCTGTAGCACCAGTTGACCAAAGGCCAGTCCTGATACTTACAATTTAAACAGGCTATAAACAAGCAGTAATAAATGCAGCAGAAAAGATGCAATTGAACACTTTAGAGAACAAGCAGCAGGAAAATCAAGATGAAGTAGTATATTAGGAGGAGGAAACACAGAGTAAAAGTAGCTAAATAAAGTTTTTTTTAGTAAAGTGGAAATTGACAGAGGAGGAACAGAAGATAATTCAAGGTTAAGAAACTAAGGGGGTTGGCCTTCCTAAATGATATTTCTGTATTAGGTAGAATGAGCTAATGAGACGGGACTGGGAGGGGTGTCCTAGATGAAATTTACAGTAGGGGGAGGGCAACTGCAAAAGCCACCAAGTTTAAGAACACAACAGCAATTGGGAGGTAGGGTGGAAGAAAATACAAACTTCAAACAGAGGTCAAGCAATTATATAAATGCAGTCACAGTTAAGAAATAATTCAGTAAAAAAAAAAAAAAAACACAGCAGCACTGTTACGAAATACTGAGCCAGTTTGATAAAGTGCAAAAAATATACTTATATCAGCACTGTATTTCCAGATTGTTTAAGAAGCTATCTCACTCAGGTACAATCTTCTTTTCTATCTCCTACTTTCCTTCCTTGTGTGCATTACTTATGTTTCCCACACAAGTTCTGAATGCATTGTTAGCAAATGATCGCAATGGCAATGTGGCCTTTATTGCCCTTTGCCTTTAATTATTTTATTAGAAAATTAGAAAATTTATGGATTCCATTGGAATTCACAAGTCCAAGTCAACATATTTTACTAATACATGTATTACAGAGATATCCGTAGTTGTCTCTGAGCTTATTGTAAAGAGTGCTGTCATAAATTACAAATAGTGTTGTAACTTTGAAACACGTATTTTAAGTCAGTGGATGAAATATGGAAATATCAGTAGTCTGAGATGTTTCAGTGTCTATTTCTGAAAATGTATGTTACGAATGCCATGCGACTTAAATTGAGATAGTTGGCATTTTTTTTTTTTTTCTGCTGGTTATCATAATGGAGTCAGTTACATTCAGTAGTTGCCCTTATTTTTACTGTACAGATTCTGTTATATATATATATATATATATGTCTATATAACTACCAGGATGCTTGAACTGTGATCGTATTTCCATAACTTTGTTACTGTACGATGTGATTGGCCAACCATCTTATTACTTATGGATTACCGACTCATTTCTATAGTGCTCTATTTATAATGTTATACTCCATTGTGGGCTGGGGTCTATATTATATTCTCAAAACGACAATGTTGAATCTGACATTGTTGGCACGAGAATATCGAATGCTCAGAATCTCGAGCATGTAAATGGAAATCTCTGTAAGGGGAGATTTCCATTTACTGCAATGTATTGTGGTCTCATAGCTGGTATATTTAAATAGCGGGGGGTGTGGGGTGCAGAGGGGCTTGCCCTCCTGCTTAAACCCGTTAGGGTACTTTTTTCTTTTTTTCTTTTGTCTTTTTATAAGGTTGATGTTTGAAGACATTGACCATATGGTTTCAACCATATGTTGTTCAATGTTTTCAACCGTCGATCTTATAATACAGACATGTGGGCTGAGCTACTCTGAATTTCTTGTTGTATATTTACATATTACAATGTTATCAGCAAGTTTCACTCTAATATCGATGTAATGCACTAGATTCCACAAGTTTTATGGAGCCTGGTCCTATGTTTAATGGTAAATGGATTTTAGCAACAGTATTAAGTAAAATCAGATGGCGGTTATGGAAAAAGGAGTGGGGGGTCTAATAGGGATAACAATTTGTTTTCATTGTAAAGGAAATTCTAAATACATGTAAATAGATTTGTATATCTATATATTTGAACATTTATAAATATTTGTAAATGTGTAACTATGTTGTAAATAAGAGTTGTTCTTGTATATAAATAAAGGACCCCTCCTGTTTTTGATAGTGCTGTTGGACCTTTTACATTCATCTAGCTATCACCAACTCAAGCGGATGATGCCTCAGTTTAACAGGACAGCACACTCAGGAGTGTAGCATCCCCCTTAGCTGCACTGTAGTATCAGCAGTCAGTCTACTTGGTGTGGGAAATGAGCACACAGCCTTCTTTACCAAAGGTGAATGTGCAACTTGTGCCACTGACACTGTATGCTCAAAACATTCCAAATAAAATTGTAGTAAAGCAGCTGCTGTTAGCAGAACATGGTGGATAATGGAGATATTCATAGAAATCTGACCAATAAATGCTATAGTCATAAGCAATATAAATATGAACAAGGAGGTATATGTACTAGTATTCCCAAACATTTTACAGACACACCAATCAAAATATGAGAACCATCCCCTATGTGGATTTGAACCCACAGTCAGCCACAATATATGCACTTTTCTTTGGCCTCCTGCCTCACAGGCTGAAGAGGTAGATATGTCTGTGATAGCTAAATAAAGACCAGAAACACACAGCACAATGCCTTCCTTCTTAACAAACTACTATTGTGTGTGCATATCTGTATTCCTGTGGACAACAGAGGAATATGCAAACATCTGACACCTAAATGCTGTAAACCCTTATGCTCCACACAACCACTAGATAGCATCAAGTTTTACAACGTCGAACATATGTGTAGATATTTAGTTCTGCAGTGGTCTTGTGTTAAACAAATGAGATTTTAATAACACTGTGCATTATGTAAATCAGAACAGACTAATGGATGTCTGTATGAGTTGCTATTCAAACACAGCCAAGCAGACTGAGCAATACTCTTGAAGTCTTACAGATAAAAGAGAAATGAGTAATCATCATCTGCCTAGGCACTTTAGGCATCGGTGATACACAGCCATACTAGATATGTCTAAGGATGTCCTTATATGTTGAAAAACAGAAATGTGGAAAATGTTTAACAGTATGTACATAATAAACAATATTAAAAAAAACTAACCCCCGTGGGAATCTAAAGCATGATTACAGGGAGAACAGTCCATTTTTCTTTTTAATTACTAAGATGTACTAATTGTCTGAACAGATAGCTAATGGGTTTAAAAGGCATATATCTGACATATGAGATAAAGCTATATCACTGATTTTTTAAGGAATGTACAAGTATACTTATGATGATAACACTTAGTGCAGGCATCCACCTGCTGTCTCCTCACTTCAGTGACCTTCTGAAGAAGATCCTTGGTATTTATCCAATGCATGTCATCATAGAGTCAGTGAACCTGCATTCATTTCTGTAGACTTCCATACAACATTGATACTCCCTCACAATCCAGTTCCATATATCAATCTTCTCAAAGTTCCATAGTCTGGGTCTCATGGGATGCTCCACACTATCATAGATGGTCAGAATCTGTGAGGTCTCTGGTCTCCTCCTCAGTCCAGTTGGAAGCACAGACATGTCAAAGCCTCCTGGAAATAGCCATCTTGATGATAATATGCATCTATTTAGTTTTTTCAACAATCTATCATACATGTGGAATTTAACAGTACTATATAAACTGGGCACCTGGTTTTACTTTGGGGACAGTTCTTGCTGACTTACAGTTTTAAACTGTAAAAACAACAAAACTAAAGTGGCAAAGGAGTGGAACAGAACCAAACGTCCAAAAAGTTCCAAACAACAACTTTATTTAAAACAAATAAGCGTACTCCTCCACTTTTGCATGTGAAATTTTTCAGACAAGAAAAACAAGTTCATCAGTTCATTAAATACACTAACAATTAACACAGATGTGATGTCATTTCCTTTCCATGCTTCCAATAACCTAAAATATACATTTTTCTCAAACATTTAAACACTTCTAACCATTGAATGTAAATAAATCTAAATAAGTCTAATTAACCTTAACAAATACCTACTATATTCCTTCAAAAATATATATATTTAAAACAGTTGCATCATAAACATCAAAAACAGCATTCTACTTGTACAAATAACATAAGCAATTAAGTGGTTATAATTAAATGCTCTAAACATGTCCAATTAAAGACTAATTTCATGTGCCAACAAATATGAATTATATTACAAATATTTATTATAAATGTTAAATATTAACATTATATTATATTATTTAACATATGTTAAATATGTCAAATATTAATTATAACTTAAATTTAAAAGGTTAACGATAAAAATTTAATTAATGAGCATGTTTCTATTAGTTGTTTATTAAAATTGAAAGCTGTGCTGAGATAACATATTTTTGTAATGGTGGTCTGTGAATAATTGTTTATATTTAATATTTTATATTTAACCTTTTATATTTAAAATTTATAATTAATATTTGTTAGCGCATAAAATTTAAATTTTTAATTGGATATTTTTAGAGCACTTAATTGAATGTTTGCGACTTGTCCAACAAGAAAATTATTATATAAAGAGAAGTGGCTACTTATTGATGTAACCACTTAATTGCTTATGTTATTTGTTCAAGTAGAATGCCATTTTTGATGTTTATGAGTCAATTGTTTTAAATCTATATATTTTTGAAGAAATATAGTAGGTATTTGTTAAGGTTAATTAGATTTTGTTAGATTTATTTACATTCAATGGTTAGAAGCTTTTAAATGCTTGAGAGAAGTGTGTATTTTAGGTTATTGGAAGCATGGAAGGGAAATGTCATCACATTTGTGTTGTTAGTGTTTAAAGAACTAATGAACTTGTTTTACTTGTCTGAAGAAGTT
Organism: Protopterus annectens; assembly: GCF_019279795.1. Lineage (NCBI taxonomy): Eukaryota > Metazoa > Chordata > Ceratodontiformes > Protopteridae > Protopterus > Protopterus annectens. The sequence goes on from NC_056731.1 coordinate 515,049,218, forward strand.
CACATACACAAGTGGACAAAAGCGCATATTTGTTTTAAATTTTATTTTATTTTATTTTACATTTGTTGACCGGGAAAAAATCCGACTGGATACATGTCCATTTTCAGTGGAGTTAGTTTACATACAGGAGAGTAAGATGGCACATAGCAATACAATCAGTTATTATCCAAATCTGGAGAGGTGCAAGATCAGATAATAAAGTCATACATTGGTTATACTAAGTACAAAGAGAATGAAAATGGAGCATAACAATACACTTGATTGTATAACACACGAGAGGAACGCAAAATCAGGTCATAAAGTCAGACAGTGAAGAAGCAGTGCAGAAAGTTAACATTTTTTGATTGGCCCCTTAGAGAGGTAAAAGGAGAGAGAGGGAGAAAAGCTCCACATTTAAGTTAGTTTACATACAGGAGAGTAAGATGGCACATAGCAGTGCAATCGGTTATTATCCAAATCTGGAGAGGTGCAAGATCAGATAATAAAGTCATACATTGGTTATACTAAGTACAAAGAGAATGAAAATGGAGCATAACAATACACTTGATTGTATAACACACGAGAGGAACGCAAAATCAGGTCATAAAGTCAGACAGTGAAGAAGCAGTGCAGAAAGTTAACATTTTTTGATTGGGGTGAAGAGATAGGAGGAAGTAGAGTACCCTCTGGAGAAGGTAGGGAGGAGAGAAAAATTTAAGACAGCTATATAGAAGGGGGTTTAGTCTGGATGTGAGCATTGGGATAGCCAGTGGGACTTGAAATACTGGAATAGACTTTTCTTAAAGTTGTGTAAGGAGGTGATGGTGGTGATACTAGAGGGAAGGGTGTTCCATATTTTGGCAGTGACATTAGTGAATATAGCATCCCCTCCTGAGTTATTGGATTTTACTTTTTGAATAAGTGGTATGTTAGAGGAACGTAGTCTGTTTAGATTAGTATATGGTATGACTAGGTTCTTTAGTGTTGGAATTTTATCCGGATATTTTAGTATTTTAAATGCTTTGATGAGTTGGGATAGCTGTAGGAGGTTTGGAAGTTCTATCCATCCTAGGTGTTTTAGGTTTTTACAGTGGTGGGATCTATATGGCATACCTGTAGCAAATCTGGCTATGTGATTATAAGAACATGAGAGTTTATTCAGCTCGGTTTTATTAAGCTTGTTGAGCACAGGGGATGCATAGAGAAGTGTAGAGGATGGTCACTTTTGTCATGGGAGTGAGAAAGGATTTGATTCTATATAGTGACCCTAATTTCTTATTCACGGTTTTAATGGTTAGATTAATATGGGTATTAAACTTGAGTTTATTGTCAATGGTCACACCTAATAGTTTGGTATGGGGATCTGGATTAATAATTGTCCCGTTGTTTGATTGAATGGTGAAGGTAGTGTTGGGAAGTTTATGGGTTGGATGAAAGAGTAGTAATTTTGTCTTATTTGGATTAAGGATTAGCTGACGTCCTGCTAGCCATTTTTCAACATCTGTAAAGCAGGCTTGGGTTTTAGCTAGAAGTTTAAATATAGATGTATCCGAACATACTAAAATGGTTTTATGGAGGTCATTTATGAAGACTGAAAAAAGAAGTGGTCCTAGTATGGACCCTTGTGGAACTCCAATGGTATTCGGTAGGAGATTAGAAAGTTTATTGTGCCAGAGAACTGCTTGTTTCCTACCTGAGAGATAGGCTTGGAACCAGCCCAACGTTAGGTTTTCCAAGTTGAGATTCTGTAGAGTATTATGAAGTAGCTGGTGGTTGACCATGTCAAATGCTTTTGAGAGGTCTAGAAAGAGAGCAGATGATATTTTTTTGTTGTTGCGGTTTTGATTTATTGTATCCGTAAAAGAGAGCAGGGCAGTCATCGTGCTGTGGCTAGGACGGAAACCATGTTGAGAACTGGTCAGTAGTTTGTTCTGGGTAAGATAGTGAAGTAATTGCTTGTGTATGCATTTTTCCATGACTTTGGCCAGGGGGGACATTATAGCTATTGGCCTATAGTTTGACAATTCAGTGGATGAACCACCCTTATGGAGTGGGATATATTTTCCAAACTGAGGATTCCTTGATATTAATTAATATGGTTATGGGGTAAACTATGACATCAGTGACTAATTGTAAATATTCGGCTGGGAGTTGGTCTGCAGAGAGAGTAGTAGGTTTTAGTTTTTGTAGTAAGGAGCTTATATAGGAAGTGGTGACAGGTTGTAGATTAAAAGTAGATGTGGTTTCAGGGATGTTTTTGGTTATAGGGCAGCAGGTGGCAGGTAGTTGGTTGGCTAAGGTTTGGATAGTATCTGTAAAAAAAGAATTGAAAGTATTGGCTACCTCTATTGGTGTTTTATCAGATACCTTTTCTGGGGTAGGAGTGGAGGATTTGCCTGGGCGAAGAAGGTTGTTGAGACCAGCCCAGAATTTTTGAGGATTGTCGTGATTTTTATTTTGTAGTTGGGAATAGTAGTTTTTTTTGTCAGCTAGTATGGATTTTTTAGTTGCATTTTTCCTGCTGGAATTTTATCTGATCTAGGGCCATTTTTCCCATGTTTTATTTCTGATTTTAATTTTAGATTTAGTTTCTTTTGTGAGCCAGGGTGCAGTATTAGTTTTAGTTTTAATTAATCTTTGAGTATCAAGTATGGCTAGGAAGGTAGTATTAAAAGTAGATACTGCTTCCTCTAGAGGAAGATGTATAAGATTAGTCCAGTTACAAGATTTGAGTTCAGTCAAAAACTTTAAAAGGTTGAACTGCTTCTTATTTCTAACTGACCTATACAAGGGGGATTTGGAGAGTCCTGTTTTGTTTTGCCTGATATATGTGATGAGGTGGTCACTAAGGTCATTTGGAGCGGTCCTGGACATGTATGTGTGGGGTGGGCAATTTATTAGGATCCAGTCTAGAATACTTTCTTTTTGGTCTGCATTACCAATTCTGGTGGAAGTGTTTATGATCTGGGAATGTCCATAAAGGTTAATGTGGATAGGATTAGATTCTACAGAGCACAGGTTCCAATCAATGTTGACATCACCCATGATTATGGTTTCTTGAGGGCAGTTGTTATTTAGCCAGTCTAGTATGTTTTCCATTGTAGCTACATTGTTCCCAGGAGGGATATACAATGTAATTAGATTTATGCTTTTTTCTTTATTTAGTTGTAGTTTTAAGGCAAGTATTTCAGCGTTGGAGATTTTGGGTGGTTGCGTGCTGTTTAAGGTTAGATTTAGATTGTTTTTGTATAGTACGGCAATGCCTCCTCCCTTTCTTTTTAAGCGGTCTACCCTGTATATATTGTAGCCAGGTGGCAAGATTTCATTATCTTTGGTCCCTGGTTTTAGCCAAGTTTCTGTTAAACAAATTATGTCTGGAAGGTGTGTGGCTAATAGAGCATGTAGGTTGTGCACTTTATTATTGATACTTCTTATATTTAGGTGGTAAATTTGGAGGGAGTTGGTTGATCTTGGAATTGTTGACAGGTTGTTAGAGTTATTGATGGTTGTGGGACCAGGATTGGGGTGGATATCACCATATTTAGGGATATTTTTTCTGAGATATTCTAATAGTTTAATTAGCTTCAGTAGTAACTTTTGATCCTTTATTGACTTGGGGTGATTTTGGTTGAGTTTGTAGTGGTAATGATAGATAGGCATAGGAGTTTTACAATATAATTCTTGAATGTCAGGTCTATTGCTGTGTTTGGATAGGGCAGAACGGGTATGACAAATTGGGTAGTGGTACCCTGAGTAGGGTTGGTCTTCATATTTGGTAGCTAGGTAAGTAATAGTAAAAAGTGGCATCATAAGAAATAAAGTATTTAATATTGACTTATAGTTGGGTTGAGTGGATTTCATTGCTTTAGAATTTGCTTCTTTAAGAAAAAGTAAAATTAGAGGGATGGTAACATCCAGTGAGGAGATAACATACTATTGGCTAAGAGATAATGAGGATCAGATTACAAAGTTGTCCAAATGCATGAAAGTTAAGGCCAGTACATATGGTAAGCTGCCATTTGGAGAAATGTGTACCTCGTGCTAAGAGATAAGCAAACAGGCACACTAGATATGTAATTGTCTGTGTGATTAATTCTGATAAATTATGTTTTTTATTTGTTATGGTGTGACTTTTAAGTGGGTAGCTGTTACTTTTTGTTGAACCCAGAGCGCTAGCTATCAGTCGGATATAACAGCGCTAAAGTAGTTTTTGGAATTTTTTGGGCATTTGGTTCAGTTCCGCTCTTTTGCCACTTTAATCTTCTTGCTTTTATAGTTCAGTTGGTGTTTGTCGTACTTTTTTAGGTTGTCGTTTCGGGTATGGCTGTGGGAACAGAGACTGGGAACTAGTTTCCATCCTTACAATTGGAAGGAAGGGATTTTAACAGAACTATTGGTGATTTAACGATCTTGATTCAACAATTAACCCAACAGGTACACAATTTAACCCAAGAGCAAAGAGCATTTCATTATTCAACACATGGGGTGAATTTGGATAATACAATGGATTTTTCTGTGTATCTGGTACCTTATACTTCAATGCAACAGATGGGACAGATTCCAACTAATATTTCTATTTCCTTTGAGGGTCAATCTAATGGTGGATACTGTGTTATGCAGAATGGGACTTTTCCATTGCCTGGTATGAGAGAACCTGTTTTGAATTTGCCGGGCTATGCTGCTAGATACCGAACCTAGCAGGAGTTATATGCCTATATTACAGGACTGGATGCAGGAAGGATTTGATTTCAGCATAGTTTTGTAGATAATTCAGCTTCTACCTTACAGGATAAACTAAATGAAATGGATTACAAATTATTGAAATATAAAAAAATTGCAGTTGGAAAAAGCCTGTTTTTAGAATGTATACAGAACCAACATATTCCTAAGGGGCATAGGCAATGGTGTTTTCATATGGGACTGGAGATAAATTCACTGATACACTTGGACGTGTTGAAACTGTTCAATAAGCAAGGATGTGAATTTCTGGAATTATTAATGAAGCATCATGGCATTCTTATAGAAAAACTGGGGAATGAACTTTCCTTGTCAATGAGATAAAACAGAATATTCAATATGAGCAGGTTAAATATCAATATGTGAGAATTTATAATAGTATTGAGCATCATATCCAGCAGTTAGGGAATGTTAAAAGTTAAGAAACTTCAGAGGGATAGAGAAGACTATGCTAATGGGGTTGCTTACCCCCAACCACCAGGTTCCCAGACATGGAGAAGGAAGTATTTGGGAAACTCTAATTTGACTAATAATTCTGTAAGGGAGATTGTATCTATTAATGAGGGCCTCAGAATATGGGACAGATGGAGAATAATGAGAACATTGATGGTGGTCAACCACTAAGGCACTCCGATGAATAACACAATGTAATCAAATAAACCAATATGTTTTTCACCATCCTCTGATATGGAATTGGGGATGATCGAATCAGGAACATCAAGTATCGCAACCAGCCAGCCAGACTTGGAGGGAAAATTAGGAGAATAGGTGAATATGTCCATGATATCTAAATAAAGACCAGAGATTTTTTGCACTGGGCCCAGAAGGAGGATGTATTATTGTGAATAATAAGGACAATGATTTTAATTTGTGCAACCTTTCTGGAATTCCTATTAATGAGGAAGCAGTTAATGTTTTGGCAAGAGGAACGACTTTTGTTCCTTCAAGGAAAAATATTATGTTGAAATTATGACGGATCTTAAACTCTATCTGAGAAAAACTTAATTTAAAGTTATTGATGAGTGATACAATGGGGATGGACAGCACATTTAGAATTCCTAGAACCTACAATCCACTCCTGCATCCTATCTTACAATTTTATGAGACGGTATGGGAGTTAGATTTTAAAAATGTTTTTGATAAGTTGGACCAACAGTCTTATTTTAATTTCGGGAGGGAAGAATGGGAACTTTTTAAATATTTGAGACAACAGAAGGTAAGATATATGAAACCTGATAAAGGGGGTGGGTTGTTGGTTATGGATATTCATGATTATAATAGACATATGCTTTACATTTTGCAATCTGATGTTTATGAGGAAGCTAGAAATTAGTTAAATGGAGCTTACAGATGAATAAATGTAGAATTAATGGACTTGTTTCTTGAAGGGAGGATTGATCTGAGTTTATAAAATTATTTGTACATAGCAGCACCACTAATACCAGATATATTTCAGGGTGCCTAAGCTACACAAAAATGTGAATAATCCACTCCTCCACCTCATAGTTGATGGCTGTAATAGTATAACTTCGGCCATTGCAAAGTTTATCGATATGAAATTAAAACATTTTTTGAGATGGAAAATCAAATATGTAAGGACTCATGGAGTTTCTTGGAAAAAATTAACAACCATTATTTTAATGATAATGACTTTTTAATCACTGTGGATGTTAAAAGATTTATATACGGTGATCCCACAGACTACCAGTATTGAATGGGTTACTAAATACTTAAGAGATAGAGGTGAGTCTGAGAATAACATTAATTTGATATAGGAGTGTTTGGAACTAGTGTTGAACAATAATTTTATTACCTTTGAGGGTAATTATTATTTACAGAAAAGTGGGGTTGCTATGAAGTCACCATGCAGAGCAGTATTTGCTAATATAATTATGGCCCATTGGGATCGTAACTATCTTTTTAATAGCAAATTTAACCAGTATTTTCATATTTACTTGCACTATTTGGACAATATCTTTATTATTTGGAAGGGGCAGAAAATTGATGTGGGAAGATTTATTGATTTCATTAAACAGTTCTTCTTTCTTGTCCTTTACATATGAGGTCCAATTTGAAAAAATAAATAGCCTATTTGGACACCCCGTTGGAAAAGAACATAATGACTGAAAGGTATATATCAAGAATATATAGGAAGAGTACTTATTCAAATTATTTTCTACATTATAGTAGCTCCCATCCTTTACATCAAAAAAAAGATTAGTGGTTAAAGGACAATCAGTTGGGGCAGCACGCATGGTCACTCTCGATAAAGAGATTTTGAGGAAATTAATGTAATGGTTGATATGTTTACAAAGAGGGGATATCAATCAAATTTATTGAAAGAATTAGTACAAGAGGTTAGCTCAAAGAGAGCTAATGGTCACTTTAAGCCAAGACTGAATATGACAAGGGCATAGGGCGTGTTAGCTTTGGGTCTTAATCCTATACTAACTTCTGAAGATAGGATGCAAGTTGAAATGAATGGCTCAATTATCAAGATTAATGATGGAATTAGTTTTATAACTACATTTGGGACTAATTATAAAAGAGTTAGAGACATCTTAATTAAAAACTGAGCAATTTTTCAGGAGGATTTGGAAATTATTGGGAAGATAGGTGTAAAACTTTTAGTTGTTTATAGAAAAGCATCTAATTTCAAAAGTCTTTTATAGAATCCAAGATTTACCACATTGACCATGTTGGGACCATTGAATAATATGAGGAAATGTGGCTGTTGCCCCAGTGTAAATATATAAAAGTGGGGGCTTTGTTTATTAATTGAGATAGGTCATATAAAATTCATGGGAAGTTAAATTGTGATTCTAAATTGGTGGTGTATATAACTTTGTGTGCCCAATGCCCATGTATTTACATGGGCAAAACAGAGCATAAACTAAGGGAATTAATTTATGAGTATTATTATGCTATTAGAAAAGCTAATATTAATAATGGTTTTGGGAAGACACATTCAGACAAATAAGGATCACGTTTTTTATTTTATGGCTATTGGTAATATCTCTCCATCTGCAAAAGGGGAACCATGGACCTTATATCTAGAGAAGAAAGAGTTAATGTGGAAAATTTTACTGAGTGGAAATTATTGGGCTGGAATTAATGAGCATTTTTCTATTAGCTGTTTATTAAAACTGAAAGCTGTGCTGAGAGAACATATTTTTATAATGGTTGTCTGTGAATAATTGTTTTATATTTAAAATTTATAATTAATATTTGTTGGCACATGAAATTTCAGTTTTTAATCGATATTTTCAGAGCATTAAATTGAATATTTAGGACTTGTCCAACAAGAAAATTATTATATAAAGAGAAGTGGATACTTATTTATTTAACCACTTAATTGCTTTTATTTGTACAAATAGAATGCCATTGTTGATGTTTATGATTCAATTGTTTTATATATATATATATATATATATAAATATATATATATATATATTTTTTTTTTTAAGGAATATAGTAGGTATTTATTAAGGTTAATTAGACTTATTTAGACTTATTTACGTTCAATGGTTAGAAATATTTAAATGCTTGAGAAAAGTGTGTATTTTAGGTTATTGGAAGCATGGAAGGGAAATTACATCATGTCTGTGTTAATTGTTAGCATATTAAAAAAAACTGATGAACTTGTTTTTCTTGTCTGAAGAAGTTCACATACACAATTGAATGAAAGTGCTTATTTGTTTTAAATAAAGTAGTTTTTGGAACTTTTTGGGCATTTGGTTCAGTTCCACTCCTTTCTGCTTTAGTTTTGTTGTTTTTATAATTCAATCTGTGTCTATGGTGTTTTTTTAAGTTTGTGAATTACAGTTTTATTTTGATACTCAGCTGTATGAGTGTCTCTCACACACTCTCTCTCTCACTCCCTCCCTATATCTCTCTGCAGCTGTTGACTATCATAGTTTTCATAGTCTCAATTTCTTGCAGTAGTACAGTTGTAGAACTTTTGGTTACTAATAATCTTGAAACCTCAGTTCTGATGTATTTACATTGTACAAATGTTTGTGATTTTTTTCTTTATTTTCTATATAGCTCACCATCTTTCCCATTAACTGTAAAGGATCCTGCTACTGCAGCTTTACTAACAATTTTAGTTTTAGGCTGCAAACTTACCCATGGATTTTGTTTTCTTACTTTCTTTCCAACCTGCAAGTCTGACAGTCTGATGTTTCTGACAGTGCCATTTCTGTGTAACCAAAAAGCACAAGAAGACTCCAAGAAAGATTCCAGTAAAACAGCCAGAGTGAGCCACCAGTTTGAATATTCTCTTTATTGGGTACAAATCCAAAGCCCCAACATTACATGGGACTTCTTCAGAACTAAAAAAAATCTTGCTCTACCAGTTAAAATACCCGATCCAATTAATCAATGAACCAATCAAATATTTAATTAAGAACAATTAACATTTTTAACCCACAATATGTCTAAGTTTCAATAAACAATTAATGCTAGTGTATTCATTCAACCCAGGATACACAAAGGCATTCAGCCTTAACTGCCATTTTAGTTCACATAATTCAAGGTGTTCCAGTAAAAACTTAACTTGGACATTATGGACAATCTGTTGCATCACAGAGAAGCCAAATATATGTTCCTTGTACTCAGTACCATGCTTACATAAAGCATCAGTTTGTTTACCATTTTTAATATGCAAAAGATTTTCATACATTCTTTCCCTTAGATGCCTGGATGTTTTTCCTATATAGAATGCAGGACACTGTAAACATTTTGCTACATACACAACATTTTTTGATTGACATGTAAAATATCCATGCATTATATACTGAAAATCAACCAGTTTAAATTTCAACCCCATTGCAATTATATAGGGGCATTGTCTATACATCCCACATTTAAAGTTTCCAAAAGACCTATTACTATCATCTGGTGTTGTGCTTATTGACGTGTTGCTTTCTAATAAGTTTTTAAAGGACCTATCCCTTTTAAACACAATAGCCGGCTTAATACCCAGCTTAGTGAACACAGCTTGATCAAGGATAAAAAAAAACAAACAGTTTTTGTTCAGGATTTTTACCACCTTTTATCATTTTTACTTTTTATCTGCGCATTATCATTTATTATAACATTTTCATCTCTATATTCAGCTGGAGTAGTCTGATGGCATAAAATCGTTTTAAAAATCCCTTTCCTTCTTTTCAATTTAACTTCTTTGCTCACGTTTTACAATAGTGTTTTAGGACAGCCCCTTTTCCTAAACATATCCAGTATAAATTCAATCTCAGTGATAAAATTCCCTTTGTCTGTTACCATCCTTGCTGCTGTCACCAACTGTCCTTTAACCACTGATCCCTTTTGTTAAGAGGGGTGGCAGCTACTATATCCCAAATAGAAGTTGGAAAAAGTGGGTTTTCTATAGATCCAAGAATTTAATTTCTGATTCACAGGATCTACCAAAATTTCAACATCCAAGTAATATATCCTCTGTGTGTGAAAAGTATGAGTGAATTCAAGGAACCCAGTAGTGCCATTAATGTAATTTAAAAACTCCTACAATAGTCCTTCAGAACCTAACCAAACTAAAAACAGATCACCCAGAAATATTGCATAATATTTTATATAATCCGAATAACTACTCTTGAAAATGTATTTGGATTTCCAGTAGGACATAACATGATTAGCAATTGTGGGGGCACATGCTGCCCCCATAGCCACCCCTACAACCTGTTTAAAATAATGTCCCTCAAAAAAGACAAATTATTTTGAAGAATAACTTCCATCAAACTGACAATTAAGTTTATATGATCCTGTTGAATTTCTTAGTCTCAAAAAGTTGTACTTCCAACCATTATAGACCCACTTTGTGGAGTACTACTGACAATAAATTTTTAATGTCAATAATGACAAATATCATACCTTCAAACACTTTTACTTTTTTTAAATTAGATAAAAAGTCCCAGGAATCTTGATATATATATATATATATATATATATATATATATATATATATATATATATATATATATATATATATATATATATATAGATATATGTGTGTGTGTGTGTGTGTGTGTGTGTGTGTGTGTGTAAGTTCCTGTATACCTTCCTATAAATAAAAATCAAACAATTTAGCCATAACAAATGTCTTTGACCTCTTTCCATCAACTATAGGCCTAAATGGAGGTTGACTTTAACCTTTATGAATTTTAGGGATCCCAAAGATATTAGCTATTACTGGGGCCTCATTTTTTATATAATTAAATTCATCCAGATTCACCTACCCCTGAAATATCGTGTCATCCAACATATTATCATTTTTTTAAAGCAATGTTTATTTCATTTCTTGATACCTCAGAATATGTCCCATCCATAAGTATAACATCCATACCGTTACAATAGTCAAACTTTTCCATAATTATCATACCATTCCCTTTGTTGGCTTCATTACACATATTCTTTTATCAGTCACTATAAATAAATAACAATGTCCTTTTGCTGGCAGTCATGTTCTCTTGCCTTAAACTAGTGTTTTCATTATTTAACTGCCTAAAATCCAGTTCATATACACTCTCAAAAAATGAGCCAAATTATACATGGGAGGGTTAAACATACTTGTTTTTTTAAACAACATACATAAGTGTGCTCATGTTTATCATCTGCATTGAATAATAGGCATAAATTTAATTTTCTCTTAAATAATCTTAAATTCAGTAATAAATCTGGTATTTGCCCCCTACGAGCAGGAATAAAACTGAAGCCTTTTGCTAAACCATCTGTGTGCGTCCGAGTAATGCACTTGTTTGAATAGTTATACACTTTAAAATCATTTGTACTATTAAAAACAATGACAGGACCAATGTCTGAAATTGCCAGTTCATTATAATCAAAATCATATATTTAAAACAAAATCACCAATGAAAACCAACTTTCACGTATCAAGTATGCTTCATCAGGTCCTCTAAAATCAGATAAAAACCTTCAGTTTAAATACAATAGTATAACCAATCAACAGCTCATAACAATTAAAGCTAATTCAAACTTTTTCTCAGCCTGCGTCCCTTCAATACAGGCTTAATAGAGATACTGTTATGTTCTGGAAATAGCATTACGTGCTTGGCCAAAGCATGCAATTTAGTTATGCACTTCTGGGAGTCAAGCCATCTACATAATAGTCCATATATTAATAGAGTTAAATTATATAGAAGATTTGTGGATGATGTTTTTATGTTTTGAGATGGGGATCATAACTCTTTGCTCCAATTCGTACAGCAGTTAGAATTAACTATTGATTTTTTGAAATTTACTGCTACTAGCTCCTATGATCATGTTGATTTTCTTGATGTATCTGTTTATAAGAATCAGGATGGGAATGTTCATACCACATTATTTAGAAAATCATGCTGGCAGAATGGGCTTTTGAGCCATGATAGTATGCATCCCCGTCACATTTTTCCAAATATTATTAAAAGCCAATATATGAGAGTTCAAAGGATATGTGAAGGGAGTGAGACCCTTAATTCAGAGATGCACAAAATGGAAAGCATGTTTCTGGATAGAGGTTATAAGAAGAACATGATACAGAGAGTGGAAAGGAATATAACAACACATGTTAATAATGTGCAGTCTGAAGCTGCAGTTATTTCCCCATCCAGTCACAATGTTCAAACATGGAATAGGAAATATTTTTCCTTTACCATGGACTATACTAGTAACAACAAAGTGGTAAAAGATATTGTTCACAAATATTGGCCACTTTTGCTCACTGATGACTCCACCACTAGAACTGTAGGTGAGACTCCACATTTTACATTTCGCAATAATGCTGACTTGAAACAGCTTTTATGTAAGGATAAAAGGAACAAGCATTCTATAGATAGCAAAAGATTAGGTACTTATGCATGTAGGAAGTGCAAATTTTGTGATGATTTATGTACACAACAAACATTCAACTGTCCCAACACTTTGTTTAAATTTGAACCCAGGTTCTATGCTGATTGTGATGCTAGTAATCTGGTGTACTTGGGTACGTGTGATACATGCCCATGTTATTATGTGGACAAAACTACTCAGAGGCTGAAGGAATGTATAAGTAAACATCTATATGAAATACGCAAAAAGAATGAATTGAATGCTTTGGCCAAGCATGTAATGATATTTCCAGAACACCGGTTTTTGTTTAGGGTTTTGCAGCCAGTGTACAATAATATCAGAGGGGGTGATACCAATAACGTCCTTGAACAACAACTTCATTGGATATTGAGGTTACAAGCACATAAATATCCAGGAATAAATAACAGTATCTCTAGTAAGCCTGTATTGAAGGGAAGCAGGCTGAGAAAAGTTTGAATTTATGTTCTGTGTTTTTAATGCTCAATTGATATTCAATTAGCTTTACTTGCTATGAGCTGTTGATTGGTTGTACTATTGTATTTAAACTGAAGGTTTTTATCCGATTTTAGAGGATCTGATGAAGCGTACTTGATACATGAAAGCGCTTGTCCTATTTTATGGTTTATGTTAGTATTATAAGATACTTTTTATTGCCGTGGCTGTCCTACTGGTATTTTATCATATAATCAAAATCATCTGAAACAGACAAGGTTGAGGCCAAAAAACCTCTGTCCACAATTTCAACATTAAGGTAATTAAAAGTGCCACTAGTATTGTCAAAATTATCTCTCGTTGCAATATTCTCCTCATCTAGCATTCCTCTGCTGCCATCTGCCATATTTCTGCTTCTGCCGAGCTCCTTGTGCTAAATAATTGCAGTTCTTGGCATTCGCCTCCTGGCTGCACTGAAAATTGGTACATTCAACTTCTCATTCATTTCCATTTGTTTATTCTTGATAGTTCAGATCTCCTCACTCCTTCCATTAGTTGTATATGTGTATTAAGGTCTGGGACATTCTGCTGCATTTCAATCCTCAGAAGTGATGTCACCTCATTATGCCGATTCCCACAGTCTTGATTGGCCAAGGGAGGTTGGTTATCAAGGTTACCAGCTCCCTTAGGGTAGGCATAGTAATTTTTGTATGCTTCCGGATCCCTGTTAATCTTTTTCATTTTATGGACGAAAATGTCATTACATATCTTGTCAATCTTAGAAAACATATTATCATAGTTCATTTTGTAATGCTCAAAATGAACATCATTATGTATAATGTCATTTATAGATTCAACGTTTTATTTAAATTGTCCATAACTGTGTCATTGTTCCTCATCAAAAGCTGCATCATTTCTATACCTGCCCTATCAAAACTAGCATGGAGGTCCTTAATGAAGTCTGGATCAGAAGAACCACCATTAGGATAGTACCTTAGTCTCAAACCTTTTGGTAATTGCTTTAATTCAATATTCCTCTGCAAGTAACTGTTGTCTAATTGCACTTTTTTGTATTTCAACAGTACATTATCAAACAACTTTAAATTATCAAACAAGGTTGCTGACCAAAGTCTTAGTAATACTATTGGGTTGTTGTTGGTTTGATACAACATTTGGATGAAAGGAAAAAGGGTTATGCCTCCATTCTCCCATTGTAATTATTCTTTCAGAAGATACTAAATTACCTTGTTGCTCACTACCAACAGCTGATGCAGGTGTAACTTGCTTAAGAGGTAAACCAAAACTCAAATTTAGTCCATTGTTTGTATTTAATCAGAGCCCAAATGCTCTAATGGTTAGACTGGTCAGCTAGTTGTTGACTGACCTGTTGTACTAATTAGGTTAAATTACCATTGGATCCAGGACTATTCAAATGGGAGCCGTCATTGCTGTTCCTTCCATCCATGCGTTACAACCAGGTAACAAAAAGCACAATAAGACTCCAAGAAAAACTCCAAAGAAACAGCCAGTGAGCCACCAGTTTGAATATTCTCTTTATTGAGTACAAATCCAAGTTAAGCACTTTCATCCCCCAACATTAGATGGGACTTCTTCAGAACTAAAAAACATCTTGCTCTACCAGTTAAAATCCACAATCCAATTAATCAATGAACCAATCAAATATTCAGTTAAGAACAATTAACATTTTTAACCCTCAATATGTCTAAGTTTCAATAAACAATTAATGCTAGTGTATTCATTCAAGCCAGGATACACAAAGGCATTCAGCCTCAACTGCCATTTTAGTTCACATAATTCAAGATGTTCTGGTAAAACTTTACCTTGGATATCAGGGACTTTAAATACTTTAAATACTCTGTATGCTTTAGCAAAGAATTACATAATTTGGTGTATTGTACTGGAGCTTTTCTCCCTGGGTATCCTCTGAATATGGGCTTTCTGGCTCAGTTGGACCAACCCAGTTAACAAATGTCAAATAAATAACTAACTAAAATAACTAGTCGGAATATTAAGTAGCTGTGCTATGCTGTAACAGTGTATAATCTACAACTGCCTTGTGTAAGTATACTACACTTTCAGGACTGGAACTTTCACAGCAAACAGCAAGCATTACAATCTTGCTGACCATCCAAGTACATAATGTAATATAAAAGAGAAAGATGTACATGGTTTACTAACTTGGGACAGCATATTGTGATGTAAACATTAAGTGAGAATGGCTTTAATTTATTAAGGTTTGCCTTTCTACACTTACCTAGAACTGCTTGTGAGTTTATGTGATGCAACTTGATGGAAACTAGCAAATTCATTTTAAAGCAGTCTGACAATTAGAACATTAGTCACCAAATACTGATTCTGAGTGACTGATTATATAATCAGCATTAATTCACATTGTATGAGTGATCTACTCTACAGTACACCGTAATAGTGCTTTAATTCAGATACTGGAGTGGACACATCCATATAAGGTTAGACAGGAATACATCTGTAAGGTCAGGGATGCTGATGTTACCTAAAACTTAGAAAACTTGTAGTTAAAATAGCCCAAAATGAAACTAGCTCCATTGCTGAGATGGTACCATTACAGTTTGCTAGTGATGTTTTATGGTTGCCTAAAAGGGGTGAGGGTATGTACTTTCTTACCTTGTTCTGTTTTCAGAAGAGATGGCTAGATTGTGAGTCATGACTGGTTTCAGCAGATACATCTCAACTGTGGAGAAGCCGCCCATGACAGGGAGGAAACAATTGGCCCTGCTTGAAGGAAATAAACTTAATATACCCAAGCAGCTCAGCAAAAAAAAAAAAAAAAAAAATCAGATGGACTTTAGATGGAACATAAAATTGTTGTTTATATAAGGATATGCAGCTTCCTTAATGCAATTTTAAAACAGTGCTTCATTAGAAGCATTTGATGTTTTGCTTTCATATAATAATTGCTTGCTTTTTTAAGAAGATCAGTTTGCAAACTCTGTAATCAAGTTGTAGGCAAAAGCTACCGTACATTATTTAGGAATCAACGTATAGGTAAAAAGTTGCTGGAAAACTACAGATTCCAAAAGGAATAACACAGGACAGCAGCAAAGCTGGCAAATACCTTCTTTTGTAATTAATTAATTGTCTAAAGCAGTTAAGGCAATTGATCTGAGCTGAGAGGTTAGAAGTTTACCTTGATTAAATGCTAATGCAAAATACTTAATTAGTCCACGGAGAGCAAAATCAGGCTACATTAAGTTGCAGTAGCTGTTGAAAGTAAACAAATTATATTGTGTTCATTAAAGCCAACAAAAACTACCCTGTCTATATGTCACAACAAAGTGGCTAAATTAACTAAAGCATGTATTTTATAGAGTAATTTAAAACCATCATGTGAAATTTGCAGATGTTTGTAAAATTAAGAATCCGTAACGGCAGTTCTGTGTTGCCTTCTTTAGGACACAGTGTTAGATATAGGTAGTAGCTATGTATGCAAATATTTAAATCAGGTCTGCAGCCAATAAAATGAGTGCAAGCAGCTGGGATTGATTCTAGTCTCCAAGAGTAACAGAAAGGACAACGTAATGAATTCAAAGGAATTAAGTCTACAGTATGCTTCCTTGAGCATGCACAAAGTTCATATTCAAAAAAACAGAAGACTGAGATTACATTAGCCAATGTAGTTGTGTCAGGTCAAATGAATTTTCTTGCAGTGTGTTTGGATGCCAAAAATATGCTGAGATTGGGTCTCTACTACCTTGCTCTGCTGTCAACAACTGACATATAGATTTTTAACCCTGGCTGCTTTCAGTAATTATCACTTAGCTGTTTAAATGGAGCCCATAGTCTGGAATGGGTGGAGGAAATGACTGGCTTTTGTCAGTTTATGGGACAGAACACAAAGGTGGATGAACCAGAGTGCACTCCATTATTGTAATTGTATATGTCATGCCATCTGTGAATTGTGTATGCATAGGAACAAAGGAACAAATCTGACTATAAAGGACTAACAAAAACAGTATTAGATATCTAGCTGTATACAGCTACATGTTCAGTTAATGTGCTTATAACTCTGATCCATCCATCCATCTTTGCACACGAGGTCGGGGTGTCACTTCAACCGTGACAAATTGTCTAGAGATTCGTTTTTCACAAAGTCACAGGAAAAATAGATAGCAACTCAACTGTCTCAGTACAAAAGAAAACAGTTTCTTTCATTATTAACGGTATCTTTGGTTATTTTTCAGCAAACAGTATTAGTCTCTCATAACCTTTTTATTTACTGCCTGTCTTAAAAAATGCCTCAGGCTGTAGACCTCAACTAGGCCCCAGCTGCAGGATTAGCATTCAGTTGTGTCTTTCAAGCATAATTCCACAAGTTACCCCAACTATCCTCACACATTCCAAACTCCCAGACAAACTCTAGTTCACACACTCTTAACCTCCAGTTGAAGAATAAATACCCCGATTTTAGTTTTCCAAGCTAGTTACTTTTATATGAGTATAATTGGCCATCAGTCCTTGTTAAGCTGAGTAATGCATACTGCTTGTCTGGTAAATTGCTGTGAAAATATCCCCATCCTCCATGCTGCACTATCTACTAAAATGAAAATATGCAAAACTTATTGAGAAATTGTTGTAAATGTTTTCTTCTTACATGTAGATACAGAGTTTTACAAATGTTCAATTAAACACAGTTCGCATTGGGTTCTTGACTCTCAGCTACTTGCAAACCACGGTCTCACATCCCTGTACTAGTGCATCAAGCAGCTTATATGGGCCGCCACTTAAGCAAGGTATGGTGGAAGTAGGGCAAGTGCAATTTTAGTAATTAGCTTCAAGAGGTGACTGTGGGATTTATAGTTAGAAAGAGGGGGTTGTGATTAGGGTTAGGGAGTGACTGGAAGTTTTAAGGCTAGAATCAGATGGCAGGGTTTGGGATTAGGCGTAGACAATAGCTGAGAGTTTTGGCTTTAGGGAGTGACAGATGTTTTTAGGTTTAGAGAGTGTGGGCTGGGATTAAGCACAGATAGTGACATGGAGTTTTGCATTTAAGGTTAAGGAGCAAGATTTGGGATTAGAAGCGATGTGGAGTTTTAGGCTGGGGCAAGATGGAGTTTTATGTTTAGGGAGCAATAGGAAGTTTTAGGTCTAGGGAGCAAGTAGGGGTTTTAGGTTTAGGGTGCAGAGCTGTGATTATGGCTTGGTACTGGATGGGAGTTTTAGTAACAATGTTAGGGTTCTGAGTGGGCTATGCATGTCTCTGTGTGTGTAGTGTCCCTTTCCTGACAGGCATCACCCCTATTGAAACACATTTACAGAAATGAACATGCTATATTTCTTCAGAAAATTAACAAGAATGCACATAATGTGACTGCTTTCTTGCCTCCCTGCAAAAAAAAAATACTAAAGGTGTGCTTTTCGACCTTTTAAATTTCAAGGATTTTGGCTTTCAGGAAGTCAATGTTTCCCAGTAGAAACTAAAATGCTTTTGAATTCAGAAAAGTAACATACTGCTCATATACAAATAGAAAAATGTGTGCCTTCACAACGTATTTTATGAATGAAAAATTCCCAGTAAGAAACATCATGGGCCAGATTCCAAAATCTGTTTACAGCACAGCACGCCAATGGAAGGCTTCAGGACACCAGTTAGGGACAAGATTTTAGAAAACACACTGAAAGCAGTCTGAGTACTCAGCTCAGCATAGGATAATTGCAGACTCCACCCACTCCTGTCTGATTGCAAAACACATTCTGCACATGCAACACAACTTAAATGCAACAAACTGCAAATCTGACTCTGTTTCCGAAATCCTTGGTATATGCTATATGGCCCACAAGGAGCAGAAGCTACTACTACATATTCTGGTTTATTCCATAACAATGCCAAAAAAGAAAAGAAAACTGCCACCTGCAGTTAGTGAACTGCAATAGGCTCCAGTGATGTAAGTCATAAATGATGATGTGGCTATGGGTCCTAGAAGGCAGCCAGCATAGAGTCAGAGCAAGGCTACAACTAAAACAGTTGTCAGAGCAGCAAATAATCCACAGTTGCCAGCTAGACAGACAGCTGGTGCAGGCTGTCTGCAACATGTGTGTGCAAAATACCATTGACATATTTCCATTGTTGTGAGTCTGTGTGTTGTACTGCAGATCCTGCAGTGGGAAAGTAAAGAGAAAGAGAAAGACAACACAGTCATGTATGCAGGTAACACAATACTGATGACACAACATATACGACACAGTAACAGGGGCTGCAGATACTCATGTGATGGATGTTTCACCTGTTGGCTCGATGTTCCTGTGTAGACAAATAGCGACATTAATGTGCATCACAGGTCTGCCACACATTGCTACAAACTATGAATCTGTCATGGTAACATACCTGGTCTGTTTGTACTTGCACCTGCTTGGGCCCCAAATGGATGTACCTATAGTGCACAATGTTAGGAAAATATCAATATGACAGTAAAAAAGCAGTGTCATGACATGATGCTGTGGCAATAACAGGTAGTAGTACAGTAACACTGTATGGAGGCACTCACCTGCCATTTGCTGGTGTTGTCCAGATGTAGACCGACCTGTGAATATTAATGTAGACAGAATTACACATTGGTTGCACTGTTCTGTCTGTACTCCAGTTGTATGAATACAGGACATTGCACTTACTTTCATCGTCATCACCCTGTGTGGATGTGTGTGCATGATCCAACCCTGCTGCTTTAACTCCAGAATGACAATACATGAATATGCATGCAACAGCAATATGCAGTAAGTTATTCTGTAGTCATCCATGTCATACAAAGTGAGACATACATCTTCCACTGGGAACACCTGCTTCTATCACACCCCAGGTATGCATCACTCCCCACTTGCCATATGCAGGGAGGCAAGAAATATTGTGATCTCATCAAGCAGGGTCAATGGTGGGCCACCACTTGTGATATCTCTCAATCTCTCATACCATTTGCAACCTGTTGGCTGCATGGAGGACCATGTCAGAGCAGTGTCAGTGACAGGCCTCACCGGATCTATTGTGACCTCCGACCACATTAATCATATTGGTGATGTCAGGCCACACTTCATTTCTCCATACTGTATTCCCTGCATGCTGAAGGAGTCTCCATCTATGTTGTCGTAGATCATCTAGTATGATTTCATTTTCCTGTAGAGAAAAATTGTCATCCCTAGGTCTGTTTGCCATCTGAAAGACAGTGATATTCACATGATCATATTCATGTGGGGGCCCAGTTATGCAGATGATTATATGGGCAGCTTATGTCACCATAAACAGTATGCATTCCTGTGTAATGCAAAAGTCTATGAAACACTAATTGTGACATATAGTAATATGACATATAGAAAGCAACAACAATAACTGCATACATAACAGTTGGAAAATCAACATAACTTGTGACATCTGTAGTGACTGTATGTGAGATTCAAACCCCTTGCACTACATATCTGTAAAATTGAGGTATAAGATGCCAGCATCATGCCACTGGAGCCAGCAAGCAGCACATATTAAAATACTACACAAATTATCAATTGAACAACTTACAGAAAGAGTTGTAAAACCTCAATATCAACAAACAGGCCACAGACAGTATGGATCCTTTTTATACTGAGCCAGTAGTTATAAAACTTGTGTTAAGAACCATCAATGAAGAAATACATGTAACAGCAAAAGGATATAGCATATACGGATAATATCGGTATCTGTAGGTTTCCCTATGTACACCACAGAGTGTATAGAGTTACCTGTAAGACATACAGATAATCCATAAATTCATCTTTATGTACTGTTCACTTTTGCTATGATAATCTGTCTATGCAACTGCATATGGAAAGTTAATGCACGTCCGTAATGCAGATGGCAATAACTGTATCCATAAAGGTAAATCAAACAGCACTGCAGTAAGTTACAATCATTTGTGTTAAAGCACACATTTTCAATAAAAATAACTATAAACAAGTACATTTGAGAAGGAGTAATATTAACAAAAGTAATATTCCTCAAAACAGAAATGCTAGCAGGTGTCAATTTACCTTATCAGTCACCTATGACTTAGGTATCAATGAAAATAAAGGCATCTAATGTGCATCCATCTTTAAGTACCATTTGCAACATACATAATTAATGGGGTTCATTAAAATTCCAGGTTTTGGCATCCAATTTGTGGACATCCATGTTACTTCTCGAAATATGGTTCTTTAACCAATAGCTCATTGTAACAGGAAGGTGCTCCCTGCAAGTACCTAACAGGTATCAATAAATTTGCACATGCCTGTTATATTCCAGTGATATGATAACATGTCATAAGTGCCACTTTTAAATATTGATTTTGATACATTTACATTTCAAACTATTGCCATCTGTAAACTAAGTGGGACCTAAATGAGTATGTTTCCATTTATACTACATTTTCCAGTGAAGTATTGAGATGGCTTCTTTCAGAAGGCTGCGGCATATCTGGGTACCCAAATGGACTGAAAGGAGATCACACAGATGCTGACCATCTCCATTGTAGTAGAGCAACAGATGAGAGCCAGGCCAAGGAACTTCACAATGATCAATATTTGGAAATGGATTGTAAGGGAGCACTGACAATGTATGGGGATCTAACTGATCTTTACACAAAGGTGGAGCATCCACCGATCCGGGAAATTATAGCCCCATCAGCCTAACTAGCCTGATCTGCAAGGCCATGGAACAGATTATCGTGGACCTCATTAACAGGGACATTGGCAACCTCCAAACACTTGACCCCGCACAGTTTGGCTTTGTCAAGGGGAAGTCATGTCTGTTAAATCTGGTTGACTTCTTTGAGACAGTCACAAAAGCCAACAGCAAAAACCTTGTACAGCTAAAGCCAGCAAGGAAATTCACCAAGTATTAGTGTCCACTCTGTTTATTAGCTGCTTACATCAGAAAGACTTCATCAGAATACAAATTCACAGTAAAATTCACTCTTTAAATACTACACCAAATTCACATTCAATTATTCAGTTTCAGCATTAATTAAAACATTAACATAGTTAACTGTTTAAACTTTATCATACACTCTCCTGTTTCTTAAAAAAACATTTAATATTCACTGCGTCATTGAGTCCAGGGCTTCTATCTGACTTTAACCTAATTTGCCACAAGGCTTCTTTTTGTTCTAAATGAGTTTTTAAATCACTGCCTCTTAAATCAATCTGCCCCTGCTCTATGACAGAAAAAAAAAATTTTTAAATTAGGACATCTTAAGGTGTGTTTGTACATAGCACTTTTTGTATCTTTCTTTCTAATATAATACCGATGCTCCCTAATACATTCTAACAGCCGTCTAGTCGTCTTTCCAACATAAAATGCTGGCCATCCTGAACACGGATTAATGTAAGCAACACCCCTAGTTTGTCAGTTAAATATCCCATTCAATGTAATAGTACATACAGGGTCAACCAACATAATACAGGGCCCCTTCTAAAATGTAACAACAAATGTTACAATGTCCGCACTTAGACATTCCATTTCTTTTGTTAGAACAAATGTTATTACCTAAAATTATTGTGCTGTCCATTTATAAAAGGTTCTTTAAATTATAGTTGTTCTTAAAAACAAACTTGAGAACTTCTCCCACAATATTGTGCAATTCCTTGTTTCCTTGTAAAACCTTCTAATTGTTGTTAATAATTGAATGTATGCTATTGCTGTCAACTGTCATGGCTAAAACACAAGCCAGCCTTCTATCCTCATTTCTACCCTTTACACTTTCTAATGTTCTTTTATTACTAACAAAAGGATGTTTTAAAATAGGTGGAAAGGAAGAATATTCTTTTTTGTTTATTTCCTTTTCTAATTGCTTCAAAATACCTTCCTCATATCCCCTACTTAAAAATAAATTGGTAATAAGATTAAATTCCTCCTTTAACATTATATCATTAGCAGTCATTCAGTTGGCTCTAATATATTGTCCCCTAGGCTAATTCTTTTTCATAAAATATGGATGGTTACTACTGTAGTGTAAGTAACTGTTAGCAAAAGTTACTTTTCTATGTATTTTACTATCAAATTCCTTGTTTGATTCATTCCATTGTAATGTCCAGAAAATTCACAACTTGACCAACATCCCCCATCATAAATTTTGAAAAGCTGACTTCTCATTCATTTCTTTCCAAAGATCTTGACATTCAGTAATATTACCTTCTAAAACAAAAAACAAGTCATCGACAAAGCTTTTGTAAAAACATGCTTTATAAATGTTCCTTATATTATTCAATACATTGATTTTCCCACTACCCTAACACAATATTAGCAAAAGATGGGGCAGCTAGAGACCCCATAGCCTCATCCCTTCTTTGTTTGTAGAATTGCTTGTTAAAAATAAAGTAGTTATTGTCCAATAAAACTTCAATCAACCTACAATAAAAATTAACTTGCTGGGTGGTGGTATCAGAAAAATTAATAGGATACTTTCTCACAAACTCAACACCTTCATCATGAGGTATAGCCATAAATAGTCAACAAATATCAATAGTACACATAACATTACTTCAGGACTATACTTATAGCTGTTGTTAAATTCACAAAATTTAAGAATTCCCAAGAATCCATCACAAATGACTCTAACTTGCCAACCAAGGGGTTTAACACAGTGTCTAAAATCAAATAAATCCTTTTGGTGATATAATTTGCGGCAGAAACTATAGGCCGAAAGGGTGGATTGTTCAAACATTTATGTAACTTCGGTATCCCTAACAAAACCACAACTTTGGGGTTTTCAATGTTGAAAAATTACACATCTGTTCATTAATGCTTCTTTCTAAAAGACTATCATATAAAAAAGCACGTAAATATCTATAGCACTTGTTAATACACGTACTGTCAACTTTACAATACTCACTTTCATTTTCAATATAAGTTCAATAGTCTCAACATATTTGTCCTGGTCCATCAAGACCAACCCACTGCCCTTGTCGGCTTTCATAATGAGTTTTTTATTTTCAAGAATGTCATTCAAAGCATGTTTTTCTTCAATAAAAAGATTAAAAATATTGTTACCTACAACTTTCTTATTCAAGAAATCCCTGATAGCATCCTCACATAATGTTTCAAATACTTTCAAAGTGTGATTTAAAGGTGGATTAAAGGTTGATGGCTTATCAAGCCTTAATGCATTAGTCATAATAACGTCACTTAAAATATAGCTTAAATTTAATTTCAAAAAACAAGTAATCTCTGTGGTATCCCTCAAGTCTCAAAACAACCCACTAAACAAGTGTAGTGGATCCAAAAACAAAACAGTGTAAGAAACTTCTCTGTGTGGAAGATCTTCAGTCCATATATTTCTAGTTAATCAATGTATATTAATCAAATCAGACAATAGTAGTAGAAGTAGCGAACTTAAACTCGTCTTAAGTCAAAACAAAACAAAACAAAAAATAATGAAAAATATATAATTGTACAGCATTACTAAGTATTCAAAAGTAATCCAAGTAAGGCAGGCAATGTGTTTCCAGTCGAAAATCCTTTATTAAGTACACAGACTGTCTGTAATCGGTCAACATAGTGGTAGTTCATCAAAATCCTGTCTCAGTTCTTCACTGTGTTCCAAAACGCTCTTACTGCTTCTGTTCCTTCTTAAACCTTCGGAAATGACATCAACACCTATCTGCAGAAGAGGACATCTCTGTGTGACCTGATTCTTGGAAACTGGAACAGCATTCCTATCATAACACTTGAATTAATGAATTTCTTACGATACCTAGTCTTCTGTAAGGGATCAAAGAAAGTATAAGCACAAAGATTCTCAGAAGCCATTATGTCTCTATGTAGTTTTTTTATTTTTACGAGCAGTAATAACACCTTCTAACCATGCAAGCTGTCCCAACATGCCATCATATTCAATAAAAAACATAGGGTCCAAGACAAAATTGCTCTGCATTTCAGAATCTAAGGCAATAATCTTCTCTTTGAGTTCCTTCATAGTGTCTTCTTTTTGATAAGCAATTTGAGAAACTCAACCACAGAATGATTGAAAAACTCTAATAACAATACAAAGAAAGCATCAGAAGTCTTTACACCATTGGGGCATTTAAAAAACCTAAGCTCCTTAGGTACTATTTTTAGTTCAATGCACCTTTCAAAATATTTATTTTCCAAATCTAATGTTTTGTATTTAGTACGAACTCTTACTAATTCAGAACAGACTTCTTTATACTTGCCCAAATTAGTAGAAATAGGACTGGCACGTGCTTTTCCTACCCTTTTAAAGGGATTAAAGTTGTTCAGCATCTTTATACTCAATTCTGTTTTCACTTGCTGCTTCCTGGGACCTCTCCTCTTCTATTCCCACTATAGTAACACAGTCATCGTCAGAACTGTAATGCTCACTGGTTTTGGACACGGGTCTCTCTTTGTCGTGTAGTAAAATTTGAAGGGACTTCTGAATGTCCCTCATGGTATCAAGCAAAACTTCCAATAAGTTAGAGTCACTCTAGCCAGAAGTAGGATGTAAAGACACATCCAACAACACATCTCTTGCTGCTTCAGCCATGGCAAAAAACAAAAAACAAATATCACAACCAGTTTATTTTTAAGTAGAGGATATGAAGAAGGTTTTTTGAAGCAATTAGAAAAGGAAATAAACAAGAAAAGATTCTTCCTTTCCATCTATTTTAAAACATCCTTTTGATAGTAATAAAAGAACATTATAAAGTGCAAAGGGTGGAAATGAGGATAGAAGGTTGGCTTGTGTTTTAGACATGACAGTTGACAGCAATAACATATGTTCAATTATTAACAACTGGAAGGTTTTACAAGGAAACAAGGAATTGTACAATATTGTGGGAGAAGTTCCCAAGTTTGTTTATAAGAACAACTATAATTTAAAGAACCTTTTATAAAAGGACAACACAAAAATTATAGGTAATAAAATTTTTTCTAACAAAAGAAATGAAATGTCGAAGTACAGACATTGTAACATTTGTCGTTACATTTTAGAAGGGCCCTATATTATGTTGGTTGACCCTGTATATACTATTACATTGAATGGGAGATTTAACTGCCAAACTAGGGGTGTTGTTTACATTAGTGCATGTTCAGGATGGCCAACATTTTATGTTGGAATGACGACTAGATGGCTGTTAGAATGTATTAAGGAGCATCAGTATTATATTAGAAAAAAAGATACAAAAAGAGCTTTGTACAAACACACCTTAAGATGTCCTAATTTAAAAAATTTTTTTTTTCTGTCATAGAGCAGGGACAAATTGATTTAAGAGGTGGTGATTTAAAACCTTATTTAGAACAAAAAAAGCCTTGTGGCAAATTAGGCTAAAGTCAGATAGAAACCCTGGACTCGATGCAGTGAATATTAAATATTTTTTAAGAAACCAGAGAGTGTATGTTAACAAAGTTTAAACAGTTAACTATTTTAATGTTTTAATTAATGGTGAAATTGAATAGTTGAATGTGAATTGGGTGTAGTTTTTAAATGGAGTGAATTTTACTGTGAATTTGTATTCTGATGAAGTCTTTCTGACGAAAGCGGCTAATAAACAGAGTGGACACTAGTACTGTGTGAATTTCCTTGCTATCTTTAGCTGTACGAGGATTTTGCTGTTGGTGTTGTATTTTCCTTGGATTTTGGTTGTGATAACAGTCACCAAAGCAATGGATGAGGGGAAGACGGTGCACACCGCCTACCTTGATCTGGCCAAGGCCTTCGACACTATTCTCCACTCCAGCATAGTAGGCAAACTTTATCAACTAGGTATCAATCCATATATTATCAGATGGGTAGCAAACTGGTTCACTGATAGGACCCACTTAATCAAAACAGTGGAAGCCACCTCAAGCAGTAGACCCATAGAGAGCGGAGCACCCCAGGGGTCGGTCTTGGGGCCTCTGTTATTCAGAACTTACTTCTCTGAGGTGCAGGCCAAAACCAGTGGGCTATGGCTGACCAAGTTTGCAGATGACTGCAAGCTGGGTATGGTTATCAATTCCCCAAGTGATGTGGATGTCCTCCAAAAGGGTCTCACCCAAACAAATGACTGGTGCCAAAAACTTGGTCTCAAGTTGAATGTCAAAAAATGCATCATCAACCCCTTTGGGGAGAGTGACGTCCCTACTTATTATCACATTAATAAAAATGTCCTAAGCACGCAATCGGTCATGAGGGATTCGGGCACCCAGGTTGATAGCAACCTGACTTTTGACCACCATGTTGCTTCCATTGTATGGAAAGATTTCTATATGGCGCACCTCATAAGTAAGGGTATCTCATCCATGGACAAGGAGATCATAATATCTTTGTATTCTTCCCTTATAAGGCCAATTATTGAGTACAATGCCCCCTTCAGCATATACCTCACAAAACACATGCAGCAGCTGGAGACACTACAGAGATTCCTCACCAGAAGAATCCAGGCCTCAAACATCTACCCTACACACATAGGCTAAAAGCCCTGTCTCTCTACTCAGTTTCATACAGACTCCACAGAGGTGACCTCTGTCTGGCATACAAAGCAATCTCAGACCCCGCCTTGATGAGACTGCTGAAAATCCACAAATCAAGCTCCACTCAAGTAATCTGCACGCACCACCTCAACCTGGTCTGTGACATCAATAGGACTTGATTGTGGGACAGATTTGTGTCCCAGAAACTCAACCATCTGTGGAATAGACTACCTCTCCACATCAAGCAGAGTGCCTCATTATCCATTTTCAAGCACCACCTGGATAACTGGATGGGAAGCAGAAAATACACCCCTGGCATTCTACCTGTGTCCCTGCTGGACAGGGGCTTTCAGTGCTAACTTGTCTAAACATCGACTAAACTCTTGGCTAGGCTTATAAGGGTCTCAGGGCCAATATCCTAGTAACTTCCTATGATCCTATGACTGGTGTTCAGGTGTACTACCACTATAATGACCTACACTGGAGCTGTCTGTTAGCTCAGACTGTAAGAAAACTGGCCAGTATGTCTACATTTTGGCATGCTGTGGGATCAAATCCACAAAGGGGAAACATATCTTTAAATTGTTATCTTGGTTTATTTCACATATAGTCAAATATTCTTCTCTATATAACTGCTTATTGATATTAATGTTTATTTTCTGCATTCTGTAAATAACTTGGTTATTCATCAAACTCCTAGGAAATATATTCACAATCTCTAATGGCCTGCATCTCTTTAATTGCTTGGTTAGTAAAGCTTGCTGCAGACTGTTATATATCTGACAAAAGTTTTGTGCAATATGGTATTATTTTCAAAAGTGCTATCAAGTCTTGTTTTGTAATTCATTATTAAATTCACTTCAACAACCACCTCATCCTTATCTTTTGAAGGAGTCACATGATCAGGGTTACAGGTGAAATACAGAACAGGGATACGGTGATGTATGCATTTGGTTTGTGATGTCTCTTTTGCCAAGGAATATCTTTAAATGTAGTCTTCCCATGTACATTACTGTGTTCCTGAGGTACATCACTTTTTATGTCTGTTAACAGAAGCTATGCAATATATGACACTGTCCTACTGTTTGAGGGATGAAGGTTTTATATTGTTGTTAATCACTGTGACTACAGTGCTGACATGAATTTATTCTTGCCAAGTATTTACCTACATGCCCAGCATATGTTCATTGTTTGAAAACCTAAGCCATGATCTCTATTAGTAACCCATCCCTCATCCAAGTCCTATCATAACTCCAAGTCTTTTTACTGCATTCACAACACATACTCTCAGGCAAGATAGATTAGCTAAACAGGTAGTTGTCTAGATTAGAGCTTGGAAGTACATTAGAGTTGCAGGTTTTCTAATTTGTGTTCAAAGATAAAAAAATCTGTGTGTAACATTGCAAAATATGTATGGGGATTACCTAATGTTCTTCAGAAATAAATGTTTTAGAACCTGTTCTGAGCAATGTATATAGGATCATAGGATCATAGGAAGTTACTAGGCTATTAGTCCTGAGGCCCTTATAAGCCTAGTCAAGAGTTAAGCCCATGTTTAGACAAGTCAGCACCCAAAGCCCCTGTCCAGCAGGGATACAGGTGGAATCCCAGGGGTGTATTTTCTGCTTCCCATCCAGTTATCCAGGTTGCGCTTGAAAAGGGATAATGAGGTACTCTGCTTGATGTGGAGAGGGAGTCTATTCCACAGATGGGGGAGTCTCTGGGACACAAATCTTTCCCGCCAAGTCCTATTGATGTCACAGACCAGGTTGAGGTTGTGCGTGTGGGTTACTCGAGTGGAGCTTGACTTGTCGATATGCAGCAGTCCCCACAAGGTGGGGTCTGAGATTGCTTTGTATGCCTGACAGAGGTCACCTCTATGGAGTCTGTATGAAACTGACTAGAGGGACGGTGCTTTTAGCCTATGCCTGTAGGGTAGAATTTTGAGGCCCTGGATTCTTCTGGTGAGGAAGCTCTGTGGTGTCTCCAGCTGCTGCATATGCTTTGTGAAGTACATGCCGATGGGGCGTTGTACTGAATAATGGGCCTTATAAGGGAAGAATACAAGGATGTTATGACCTCCTTGTCCCTGGATGAGATACCCTTATTTATGAGGTGGGCCATGTAGAAAGCTTTCCGTACAATGGAAGCAACATGGTGGTCAAAAGTCAGGTTGCTATCAACCTGGGTGCCCAAATCCCTCACAACTGATTGTGTGCTTAGGACATTGTTATTAATGTGATAATATGTGGGGACACTCTTCCCAAAGGAGATGATGATGCTTTTTTTTGGCATTCAGCTTGACGCCATGTTGCTGGCACCAGTCATTTGTTTGGATGAGACCCTCTTGGAGGACATCCACA
This sequence comes from Protopterus annectens, assembly GCF_019279795.1. Lineage (NCBI taxonomy): Eukaryota > Metazoa > Chordata > Ceratodontiformes > Protopteridae > Protopterus > Protopterus annectens. Next base: position 515,079,038 of record NC_056731.1, read on the forward strand.
TCACTTGGGGAATTGATGACTGCACCCAGCTTGCAGTCATCTACAAACCTGGTCAGCCATAGCCCAATGGTTTTGGCCTGCACCTCAGAGAAGCATAACCAGAATAATAGAGGCCCTAAGACTGATCCCTGGGGTGTGCCGCTCATTACGAGTCTACTGATTGAGGTGGCTTCTCCTATTTTGATTAGGTGGGTTCTGTCAGTAAGCCAGTTTGCTACCCATCTGGTAACATATTGATTGATGCCTAGTTGAGAGAGTTTATCTATTATGCTTTAGTGGGGAATAGTTTTGAAAGCTTTGGCCACATCAAGGTAGGTGGTAAGCACCATCTTCCCCTCATCCACTCGTCCATGGCTTTGGGGACTGCCTCAAAGAAGTTGACTAGATTTAACAGACATGACCTCCCCGTGACAAAACCAAACTGTGTGGGTTCAAGTGTTTGGAGGTTGCCATTGTCCCTTTTAATGAGGGCCAAGATAATCCATTCCATGGCCTTGCAGATTAGGCTAGTTAGGCTGATGGGTCTATAATTTCGTGGATCGATGGATGCTCCACCTTCCTGTAAAGGGATGATAGTGGCTGTCCTCCACTCGGCTGGGAGAAAGCCAGTACTCAGGCTTTGGTTGAATAGGGTGCCTAATGGTGCAGCAAGTTCATGTAGGATGCAGCCTGGGATGTTATCAGGTCCCATGGAGGTTGTATGTTTTGGCTTTGAGAGGACAGTGATGACCTGTTTCCTAGAGATAAGGGTAGGGGGCAGGCACTGGGGATGTCCTGATTTACTGATGGGGGGACAGATAGGTGAAATTTTCACTGAATCTGTCAGCTAGTAGGTTGGCTATATCTACAGCATTTATGTATATGGTGTCCTTGACAACCAGTTCTGAACAGATCTGTGTGCTTCCTTTGAGATTGCGGATATATGTGAAGAAGGCCTTATGATTGTCTCTAGTAGATGTGGCCAATTTGGACTCGAAGTTGGCTTTAGAGGATTTCACTAGTGCTCTTATTGTTATTTTGTTATTTGAGGACTACATAATTCATAATTGTGCTTTTTTTTTTTTTTTAGGCGATGAGGACAGGACCCAAAATTGAGCAGCAGCAGAGGAAGGGAGATATGTTGCTTAGGTTTCTGTTTTGTTAAATAAAATGCAACAGATTCTTGTTACTGGCCCATATTTTCTACATTGCTATGTATTATTTAGAATGTCTGAATACCCATCATGCAACAGTAAGGTAAGTGCAATAAATAAACTATAACTATGTTTAAAAGTTTGATTGACATACAAAAATGTTGAAATATCATTTAGCATCAAGTCATGTTTTCTGAAGATAGTTTTTGAAGTCTAGGTCACAAACTAAATGACATTAATGACTGGTTTGCTGTGTATAGTGTGCCTATTGACAGACTAAATGGATGTCTACTGGGTTTTCATTTGCAGATTGTGTGGCATGCTTTTCAGTTCGGCATTGGTATTGCATTGGTATTACATTGCAAGATATGTGTATTCTATGTTTGTGGATTGCAGGCTACTGATTGGCATACAGTTGTAGACATGCAATACTGTTTGCATAATATATGCTAGGTTCTCATGTGTCAAAGGCTGTGATGACTGAGCATTTGTTAATCTTATATTCATTATATTGATATGGGTTCAGCCAGTTATCATGTTGCCTGGAACAGATGTTTGTCACATGGCTTGCCTAGTGTTCACAATGTTGTCATCTCACTTTGCCTTCATTTTAACAATATCACTAGGTTGCTTTCATATGACTCATTATAGGCAGAGACTACAATTTACATTCACACACAGACATAACTGCTCAGGGAAAACATGCAAAGGAAAACAAATAGAAATAATGACATGCTGTTAGACACTCAGATGAACAGTTTACCAAGGTACACAACATTATTACATAATGCAGGTTCTGATAATAATATTATCTTGATGTTTACAAGCTTTTATTTTGTCAAATTTCACTTATGTTAATGTGGCACGAAGCAGTGTCGGCATGATTTCATTCAAATGTCAGGATATGTTACATGTGTATGTTTTGCATATTCTTGCCATGCTTCATGCTGGCAAATAAGAAAATGTTCAGGTGATATTATGATTTCCACTAGTACTGTGTTATGCATGCATTGATTGAACTGCTCACATTGTGTGATAGATACATTCTCCCTAACATGTTCTGTTATTGGACATGTTCATAACTATAGATAAAGTGACATAGGGAAGGTGTTGTGTACATTAAGAGGCATTCACTAGCAGGAACTGTGTTAGTTATAATTATGCTACTTGCTAACGTTTGCATGATTTCAAGCTGAACTGTGTTTTAAATAAGAACTTTGATGTCTACTGCTACACCTTCAGTCTCATATTTTTATTTGCAGAACTTACAAGTGAATGGGATATTAATTAATATATGTTAGATTTCAGATGTGCACATCAGTTTCATTTTAAGGTCAGCTAGGATCTTCATGGGAATGTGTAGTATTATAGGTATCTGCTTTTCATTTATGTCATGTTTTGCAATTCATCTTGACAGAGCATGGGACAATTGGATGATCGCTGATCAGATGTAGGTGACGGGCACATGCCAGGCCACTGCCAGGATCCTCATCATGCCTGTTGCATGCCAGAGAAGATGATGCCAGGACCAAAACAGGATTATTAGGAGGAGATCCAAGAGGTTGTGACCAATGTGTTTTGAACACAGATGGGGGACATTATGGGAAACTTCTTCCAGGACATGGCACCGGTTATGCTTGACTCATTCAGGGAGATAGCATGGGAGATAATTTGTGGGGCTCATCCCCATCAGGCTGATCCCTCAGGTCCATAAGTATTGTTTGTGTGCTCCAATTGTGTTCTGCCAAGATACTGATTGCCATATAATTAACTGGACTCTATATGCACTCTTGGGCATGCATACCATGTAGCTGTCATACCATGAAGATATTGTCATATGACATTTAATTATGTTTCAGTGCATGCATGGCTAACATTAACACATTACGCTTTCCTCCCACATTCAGCTGTCCATGCATTGTGTCAGCTAACCTGCAGCTAATACTGCAAAAATTAGCCTGTAAATATGTTTTACTGAGGGAAACTGACAGACAACAGATGTTGTACATAGTCCAGTATTACCACTGTGGTGTGGTTCAGATTTGTGTAGTCCCATACCATTCCACACACCATTGTACCTTTGGCATGGGAATATTTACTGATTTATCATCGATGTGCTGTAATGATGCTCACAGGAGTGTCTTCTGCTCAGTAATGATCACAGTACATGAAATACACCTGCAGTTGTTTATTCAACATTAGCATGACAAGATATGTGTATGTGACTGAAATTCTTAGCTTGCTTACTTATGCCTGTTAATGTTATATGATTCCACATTACTGTGTGTGGATGATTTATACATGTTCATTTATGTGGACATCAGCAATCAGTCTGGCTATGTGACATACATTTGTCATTTGCTTACATTTATTTTGGGTTGGCTTCCACAATACCCTATTTGCTGTACACATGCATTTGCAATGTGTAAACTTACCTTGTTGTCCTGCTTTTCATTGATGTAGGCCCAGGCTATCTACCTTACTTCCAGCTTCATATTTATGTAATATATTTTGCAGATATGTTTGCCTTTGTTGCAGTTATTGACAACTGTCACATATTACATTGCTGATATGGTGCCAAATTTATGGCTATTTTAGAGATGCAGGACATCTGCACACAAGTCGCTGGCTACTGCTTGCAATATAGCCTTGTTCTCATTATACTTGAGTGTTAACCAGTGTGCTTTGTTGAAATTCATATGTGCAACCTGATTTTATTTTAAGCTGTAGTGTTAGATTTTTGCAAATATTCTTACATGTCATTGGTCTGTGTATGTCTATTGAAATTGCTTTCATGTGCATTTCCTTTATGCCCCTGACAGTCATGTATATATATATATATATATATATATATATATATATATATATGTGTATATATATATATATATATATATATATATATATATATATATATATATATATATATACCCCTACATCTGTGTATTGCCTTTGACATGGCATATGCGTGTCAGATGTATGCATTTCATTACATGTCTGTTTGGTTTGTGTACACCTACTTATGTATCTAGCAGCCATTTTGCACTGTGCTTGGTTATTTGCCTATCCCATGCATGGTCAGAGGTTTGGTTCTGTCATCTGGGGGAGTTATCTAGCATTCTTAGCTCTACATTTGCTCATCTGTGATGTTGCTTGGCTTACACTTGTACTGTTGACAGACTACTTGGATATGTGTTTATTTATCCAATGTGTACTGTGATACATATTTATTACCCTACAACACTAATCTACTATTGGTCATACACATGCATGCATGACTGCCACACAATTTACAACATGTGATAATGTGATAATGCATAGGTAGATACATTTTTTCATTCAGAAATAATAAGTCTTTGAAGCAACATCTTTGTAATATACCTACTTCCCTTGTTAAACCTATTTCCATGAGAACAGGTACCTTTCCATGTAGGAAATGCTCAGCATGTAGCTATATTTATAGGAATGCTACTTATATACATCCCTTCTGTAATTTTAACATTTCACTGCATCATTATGCAGATTGTAAAACTGCAAATATTGTTTATTCCTCATTTTGTGAGAAATGTCATGTTTACTATGTGGGAAAAACAAACAGGTGTTTCAAGGACAGAATCCTAGAACACATTAGAGATATTAAGAATAAGAAGGAAATGAATGCTTTAGCAGCCCATGTTGCACAGACAGAGCCTTCACGTACTTTCAAATTTTTAATTCTGCAGGCTATTGATGACAATATTAGAGGCGGTGACTTGGAAAATTGGACAGAGGCTGCTGAGCAGAGGTGTATTCTCTTGTTTAATGCAGAGAAACCTCCTGGCCTCAATAATATGTCTTCATTAAAACTCTTTCTAAAAGCACGTCCCTTGAAACACAAATAAATATTTACTTTTATCTTCTTTTTTAATATATTTATATATTTCTCAGTATCTCATTTTATGGAAGCTTTTTTTAGATGTTTTAGATATAAAGATGTTACTATACATTTGCATGTTTGCATATTTTATTATTAATATATTTTTTGAATGTTTACCTTTAAAAAGACAATTACATCAGTTGACAACTTGATGCTGTTATATAAGATGTCTTCAGTTTGTTTTAAAATTGTCTGATGAAGCGACCTGTGAGTTGTGAAAGCGCTAACCTTATATTTTTATTCATGGTTTATTGTTTTTCTACGACTATTAAAATTTCTGGTCTTGTAAGTTGCTGTGGAGTTTATTTCTGTCTACTTTATATATTTTTTCTGCACTATACTGCACCCTGCATCCGTTTTTTGTTCTTCTACTATCACCCTATAAGCCTGACTAGCTTGGTCTGCAAGGCAATGGAGCGCATCATCATGGAACTCATTAACAGAGACATTGGGAACCTCCAAACACTGGACCCTACCCAGTTTGGCTCTGTTACGGGCAGATCATGCCTCCTAGACCTGGTGGACTTCTTTGAGACAGTTACCGAGGCTATAGACGAGAGAAAGGTGGTACACACAGCCTACCAAACCTCACAAAAGCCTTCAACACCATTCCTCATTCTGGTATTATAGACAAGTTCACCAGCTTGAACATAAACCCCTGCATCACAAGATGGGTTGCCAAATGGCTCATGGACAAAACCCACCTAGTGAGAGTTGCTGGAGCTAGGACCGACTCTAAACTGGTTACAAGTGGTGTTCCCCAGGGCTCAGTCCTAGGACCCCCTCCTATTCAGCCTATACTTCTCAGAGGTACAGGCAAGCACAAGAGAACTATGGCTGACCAAGTTCGCAGATGACTGCAAACTAGGGGCTATAATTGACTCTCTGGCTGACACAGACATGCTCCAAAAGGGTCTCACTGAGACTGATATCTGGTGTCAAAATCGTGGCCTCAAGATAAGTGTCAAAATGTGCATAGTCATCCCCTATGGAAAAAACAAAGTTCCCACAAACTACCACATAGGTGGTAATCCCCTAAATACGGCAGACATAATAAGGGATTTGGGGACCCAAGTAGATAGTAATCTCTACTTTGATAATCACATTGCCAAAGTGGTTAGAAAATCCTTCTATGTAGCCCACTCCTATCCCCTCCAGCCAACGTCTCTTGATATACATCCTCTTTTCCCATTTCCTAACAGTTAGCATGCATTTTAGTAAGGTGGGGCAGGGCTTAGGGAGGCCCCAACCTCAAATCAGCAATTACTTCATTCTTACCAGAAAGCTATAACTAATCTCACCCTCTTTCAAGGCTCAACAAAACACTTCACCATTCCAGAGAGGCAAATTCTGCTGCCTCATTTTCAAGTGTCTTTTAAAAACTGCTCCCTTAGACTTCCACCTTGTCTACAGTCAGGAACACTCCTGCTGGATTTGTCTAAGTAATAAGTAGGTTAGTCTAAGTGTATAAAGGCTACATATTTTCTATTTCAATTACCCAAACATTAACTGGGAGAACTACTCAAGTACCAACTCCCTTGTCCAACATTTCCTAGAATTTTTAAACTCAAATGCCCTGGATCAACTGGTCAACACTCCCACCAGAGGTGACAGCATATTGGACCTGGTCATCCCCAACATGGGCGGCCGGTGTTCCACACCGGAGGTCAACCCATTGCTGGTTTGATCTGACCATGAAACAAATCACTCTGGATATCCACATTCCGCCCCCACCCCCGGACAGGGAAACCACCTTGAAAAACTTTTCAAAAGCAAACTTCACGTTACTTAAGACCGAGGTGGAAAGTTTCAAAGCCCCCATGCTAAAGGATAACGCTGTCCAAGCTGCAAAATCCTTTACTAATGCATTCTACGGGCATCTACAAGAATGCATGGATCATGCTATCCCAAGCAAAACCAAGACTCACTCCTCCAAGAAAAGGAAACCAGTCTGGTGGACCCCTGCCATAAACAAGCTATATAATAGAAGGAGGAAACTAGTACAGAAAAGAGTAAAATCCCAAGAAGGGAAGACATTCCTGATCAGTATCAGCAAGGAACTACAATCCCTCATAAAATCATCAAAGGCGAGCTTCGAAAGAAAAATTGCCAAGGACACCAAAGATAACCACAAGGCATTCTTTAGCTATGTCAAGAATCTAAGTGGCAATGCTCATATCTTCTTGGAGTTACTGCAGAATACATTGAACTGACTGATATTGCCAACATCCTGGCAGACAGGTTCAGTGCAAACTTCACCCCCCTCTCACCCACAAAAGGGCCCATAACCATACCAGAAGAATGTAGAGCCCCTGAAATCACAGACACTCAGGTTAAAACAGCCCTCTCCAAAGCCAAAAACACAGCATCAATGGGACTGGACGGTGTCCCAGGCTGCGTCCTACATGAGCTCAAAGACAAACTAACCCCTCACCTAAACACACTGTTCAAACTCAGCCTCTCCACAGGCTAAGTACCCATAGAGTGGCGCACAACAACGGTTATTCAGCTCCACAAAGGTGGAGCCACAACAGACCCCAGGAACTATCGCCCTATAAAGTAAACAGAAATAAACTTAAAACAAACTGAAGACATCTTATATAACAGCATCAAGTTGTCAGCTGATGTAATTGTCTTTTTAAAGGGAAACATTCAAAAAATATATTAATAATAAAATATATTAACATGCAATTGTATAGTAACATCTTTATATCTAAAACATCTAAAAAAAGTATCCATAAAATGAGATACTGAGAAATATATAAATATTTTAAAAAAGAAGATAAAAGTATATATTTACTTGTGTTTTAAGGGATGTGCTTTTAGAAAGGGTTTTAATGAAGACACATTATTGAGGCCAGGAGGTTTCTCTGCATTAAGCGACAGAATCCACCTCTGCTCAGCAGCCTCTTTCCAATTTTCCAAGTCACCACCTCTAATAGTGTCATCAATAGCCTGCAGTATTAAAAATTTGAAAGTACGTGAAGAATCTGTCTGTGCAACATGGGCTGCTAAAGCATTCATTTCCTTCTTATTCTTAATATCTCTAATGTGTTCTAAGATTCTGTCCTTGAAACACCTGTTTGTTTTTCCCACATAGTACACATGACATTTCTCACAAAATGAGAAATAAACAAATAATATTTGCAGTTTTACAATCTGCATAATGATGCAGTGAAATGTTAAAATTACAGAAGGGATGTATATAAGTAGCATTCCTATAAATATAGCTACATGCTGAACATTTCCTACATGGAAAGGTACCTGTTCTCATGGAAATAGGTTTAACATGGGAAGTAGGTTTATAACAAAGATGTTGCTTCAAAGACTTTTTATTTCTGAATGAAAAAGACAGGGTAGAGCCTACTTTATTCATAATACCTGGAATATCACATAAGATATTCCAATTTTTCTTAATGATATCACAGTAACTATTAATGTCGTTTGAGTATTGGAGGACAACTCTAAAAGTGTCCCCAGTGCTAGAAGAAGATTTAACAGAATGTGATTCACCTATCGTGGTATCAAAATATGGTTTACACCTACTTGATCTTAAGGTCCATGCTTCATTAATTGCCATATCTATATCTAGTTCAGAGTACCGTCATTCTAGAAATTCAAATTTAACATCTGTGAGGGCCTTTTTAGCGTCTATGTCATTATTGTGCAGATGAAGTACTCTAAAGATTTATCCCTTAAGCACATTTCTAGGAATATGTCTGGGATGCATACTTTTTTGTGTAGGAGGGTGTAATTCCTTGTAGGTTTCTTACAAATACCGCTAGATACTACATTCAATTCAGACTTTTTAAGAAGTACATCAAGAAATTATATTTCACTATAAGAATATCTATATGTAAACTTGAAAAAATCAGTAGTACTATGCATATAGGCAACAAAATTATTTAATTCCTGTATATCACCTTTCCACAACAAAAACATGTCATCCACAAAGCGTATATACCAGGGAATTTTATCGTAGTACTCATTAGTTGCTGTTAGTATAGATGTATGCTCCCACTGGGCCAAAAATAAACTGGCGTAGCTATTGGCACAAGCTGTGCCCATAGCTAGGCCAATTTGCTGAAAATAGATTTCATTTTCAAAAGTAAAAATATTATTTTCAACCACAATTTTTAACAATGTACAAATCAATATAACTTTATTGTAAGAATAACAATTATTAACAGTCAAAAATTCCCTAATAATTTCAATACCCTTATCATGCTGTTTTTAACTCAACTGGCTCCACCAATTCGATGGAAAATAACTCTTCAGCCAGTTTTTTACTAAGGGACCCATTACCTATAAAGAATCGCTCGAGAAGTGTAATATCGAAGGGGACCCTGTAACGCTTCTCCAGCTCAGAAAGGAATCAACAAACAATGAAAAGAAGATGTCAGTAAATACAGGTCTAATCTTTAACATTTCTTCTATTGAATTAACTGCTGAACATTTGTTGTTATTAAACAAAGGTCTCTCCTTCATTCCTGTGAAGAGAGCATACCATGCTGAAATGCTAAAAGATTTAAGATTTCTTGGAAGGAGTCTTACTTTAAAAAGTATGTTTTGTGATAATACAAGTAGCACTTATAATTCCTACAAGAAACCTAGCACTTTTAGTCCTAGTTTTGACTCGGTAGTTCAATATTTTATCAATGTATGTGAATTTGAATTTAGACAGCTCTTTATTGAAGGAACTATAAGTAATTTTTGCAATATATCTAGAAGTGACCTCTCAGCTTTAAATGAACTTAAAATGTTACAATCAATTGTAATTAAACCAGCCAATAAAGGTGGAGGGATAGTGGTTTTAGACAAGGTTTTATATCTAAAACAATTGATGACACTGTTAAATGATTTAAATACATATCAACGTATCTCTAAACTAGTTACTAATAGTCTTATGGAAAAGGTGTCTTTTTTTAATTTGATTTATTAATGACAGAACTTATTAATGAAGACTTGTTCATGTTCTTTAATGTAGCCCATCCACTAGTTCCAATGGTATATGGATTACCAAAAATTCATAAAAATAAGAATATTCCACTTATGAGACCTATGAGACCTATCGTGACTGGCACAGGATGGTGCACTGAACCACTATCCATCTTTTTAGAAAATAATTTACATACAATATTAGACACATGCCATACTGTTCTGAAAGATACCAAGTCATTTTTAGGAAGATTATATACCCGACTAGTGACCATTGACACTGACTATGTTTTTGTCACATTAGATGTTGAATCACTTTTCACTAGCATTCCCAATAATAAGGGTATTGAAATGATTAGGGAATTTTTGACTGTTAATAATTGTTATTCTTACAATAAAGTTATATTGATTTGTGCATTGTTAGAAATTGTGCTTGAAAATAATATTTTTACTTTTGAAAATGAAATCTATTTTCAGAAAATTGGCGTAGCTATGGGCACAGCTTGTGCCAATACCTATGCCAGTTTAGTTTTGGCAGAGTGGGAGCACACATCTATACCAACAGCAACTAATGAGTACTACGATAAAATTCTCTGGTATGTACGCTTTGTGGATGACATTTTTTGTTGTGGAAAGGTGATATACAGGAATTAGATAATTTTGTTGCCTATATGCATAGTGCTACTGATTTTTGGAAGTTCACATATAGATATTCTTATAGTGAAATAGTATTTCTTGATGTACTTCTTAAAAAGTCTGAATTGAATGTAGTATCTAGTGGAATTTTTAAGAAACCTACAAGGAAAAAACCCTCCTACACAAAAAAGTATGCATCCCAGACATATTTCTAGAAATGCGCTTAAGGGACAAATCTTTAGAGTACTTCATCTGCACAATAATGACATAGATGCTAAAAAGGCCCTCACAGATGTTAAATTAGAACTTCTAGAATGGGGGTACTCTGAACTAGATATAGATATGGCAGTTAATGAAGCATGGACCTTAAGATCAAGTAGTTGTAAACCATATTTTGATACCACGATAGGTGAATCACATTCTGTTAAATCTTTTTCTAGCACTGGGGACAATTTTAGAGTTGTCCTCCAATACTCAAGCAACATTAATAGTTACTGTGATATCATTAAGAAAAATTGGAATATCTTATGTGATATTCCAGTTATTATGAATAAAGTAGGCTCTACCCTGTCTTTTTCATTCAGAAATAATAAGTCTTTGAAGCAACATCTTTGTAATAAACCTACTTCCCTTGTTAAACCTATTTCCATGAGAACAGGTACCTTTCCATGTAGGAAATGCTTAGCATGTAGCTATATTTATAGGAATGCTACTTATATACATCCCTTCTGTAATTTTAACATTTCACTGCATCATTATGCAGATTGCAAAACTGCAAATATTGTTTATTTCTCATTTTGTGAGAAATGTCATGTTTACTATGTGGGAAAAACAAACAGGTGTTTCAAGGACAGAATCCTAGAACACATTAGAGATATTAAGAATAAGAAGGAAATGAATGCTTTAGCAGCCCATGTTGCACAGACAGATTCTTCACGTACTTTCAAATTTTTAATTCTGCAGGCTATTGATGACAATATTAGAGGCGGTGACTTGAAAAATTGGACAGAGGCTGCTGAGCAGAGGTGGATTCTCTTGCTTAATGCAGAGAAACCTCCTGGCCTCAATAATATGTCTTCATTAAAACTCTTTCTAAAAGCATGTCCCTTGAAACACAAATAAATATTTACTTTTGTCTTCTTTTTTAATATATTTATATATTTCTCAGTATCTCATTTTATTGATGCTTTTTTTAGATGTTTTAGATATAAAGATGTTACTATACATTTGCATGTTTGCATATTTTATTATTAATATATTTTTTGAATGTTTACCTTTAAAAAGACAATTACATCAGTTGACACCTTGATGCTGTTATATAAGATGTCTTCAGTTTGTTTTAAAATTGTCTGATGAAGCGACCTGTGAGTTGTGAAAGCGCTAACCTTATATTTTTATTCATGGTTTATTGTTTTTCTATGACTATTAAAATTTCTGGCCTTGTAAGTTGCTGTGGAGTTTATTTCTGTTTACTTTATATATTTTTTCTGCACTATACTGCACCCTGCATCCGTTTTTTGTTCTTCTACTATCACCCTATAAGCCTGACTAGCTTGGTCTGCAAGGCAATGGAGCGTATCATCATGGAACTCATTAACAGAGACATTGGGAACCTCCAAGCACTGGACCCTACCCAGTTTGGCTTTGTTACGGGCAGATCATGCCTCCTAGACCTGGTGGACTTCTTTGAGACAGTTACCGAGGCTATAGACGAGAGAAAGGTGGTACACACAGCCTACCAAACCTTGCAAAAGCCTTCAACACCATTCCTCATTCTGGTATTATAGACAAGTTCACCAGCCTGAACATAAACCCCTGCATCACAAGATGGGTTGCCAACTGGCTCATGGACAGAACCCACCTAGTGAGAGTTGCTGGAGCTAGGACCGACTCTAAACCGGTTACAAGTGGTGTTCCCCAGGGCTCAGTCCTAGGACCCCTCCTGTTCAGCCTATACTTCTCAGAGGTACAGGCAAGCACAAGAGAACTATGGCTGACCAAGTTCGCAGATGACTGCAAACTAGGGGCTATAATTGACTCTCTGGCTGACACAGACATCCTCCAAAAGGGTCTCACTGAGACCGATATCTGGTGTCAAAATCGTGGCCTCAAGATAAATGTCAAAATGTGCATAGTCATCCCCTTTGGAAAAAACAAAGTTCCCACAAACTACCACATAGGTGGTAATCCCCTAAATACGGCAGACATAATAAGGGATTTGGGGACCCAAGTAGATAGTAATCTCTACTTTGATAATCACATTGCCAAAGTGGTTAGAAAATCCTTCTATGTAGCCCACCTAATTACAAAAGGGTTTGCATCCAGATCAAAAGAGGTCATTGTGCCCCTCTACTCATCACTCATCAGACCCATCACAGAGTACAACGCCCCATTTGGGATGTACCTTACAAGACACCTGCAACAGCTGGAAAGACCACAGAGGGACCTCACCAAGAGGATCACTGGCCTCAAACAGATGTCCTATGCAGCTCGACTGAAGAAACTCCAGCTGTACTAGGTTGCATATCGCCTACTCAGAGGTGATCTCTGCCTGACATACAAGGCCATGTCCAACCCAGAATTGATCGGCATGCTCCACCTAAAGAAAACCATATCCCCTCGAGCCACATGCTCTAAGGATCTAAACCTCACCACAACAATAAATAGGATGTGCTGGAAGGATAGATTCCTGTCCCAGAGACTTCCCATGATTTGGAACAAGATTCCAATCTACATTAGGCAGAGCTCCTTGCTAACACTCTTCAAGAGAAATCTTGACGAGTGGATGGGTAATAGAAAGTTTACCCCGAGGATCACTTGAGTGGCTCTGCTGGACAGAGGCACAGGGAACTAATCGAAGGGGGCGGCGAAAGCCAAAATATTCTGAGTAGGCTTATAAATGCCTTCGGGCAGATAGCCCAGTACCTACCTATGAACCTATATTGCCCTTCTGCTACATGTTTTATGCTCTGACAGTGTCTTATATTTCTATTATTGTATTTGATTAGTCAATATGTACAAGTGTATTGTGCTAGATGCAAGCAGCAAGTGCCCACCATTTTGGAAAATCCTTCTATCTATTTGAAAACTCCTCTTCACCCATTATCTCATCTTATCCTACTCTGTGCTGCTTGCCTTTCATTTCCTGTGCTAACCTTCTATTCCTACAGTGGTCTTAGTTGCACCCCCACCCCTCCCATTTACCCATTGAAATCCTATTCTGTAAGTTAGCTTACTTTCTTCCTTTATACTTGCTACTCCAATATTTCTACTGTGTCTTACCTTTCTAGCCTGGACAGTCGTCAATTGTCTAAACAGAAATCAGGTGCTCAGACTATTTTCTTTCATTCTGTGTATCCCATCCTCTATACATACACTCTATATTTTTAATATTATGGTCATTTATTAACCAGCCTTCTCCTGGTGCTTCCTATATATACTGTATATACCCCTATTGTATGCCCCCATGACATGTGGCGTTTTATAGAACTAATTCTATATTTTAATTATTTGTACATTGTTTACCATCTACCAAATTTTTATGTTTTCCTTCACTCTTCCATGATACCTTGTTCTACCACTTAATTTGCAACTTTATTTAATCAATTCTTATTTACTTTTCTGACACTTTTACTCTCTGCTTTCCTTAACAGTTGTGTCACAGATTGCATGTTGTGGCTACCTTGTCCTTGCACCACTAGTTAGCTTTATTGTCCTCTGTGATTGGTGTTGTCATGTGTTTCTCCTCTCCGAATTTACTTCGGAGGCCCTGCTGTCCCCGTGTTGCCTCTCTCTCATTATTTACCATTCTTGCTGCCTAGGATGGACAGCCAGCCATTTTAGTAAGGTAATGTGTGTTTGTTCCAAATCATATTTTTCATAAATTTTCTATATTTTCTTATGTGTATGTATTTTTTGACATTGCAGCTATCCATTATTTTTTGTTTACTGAATGCTATACTGAGCACAGTAAAAATGATTGTGTGGGGCTATGAGGTATTTGGTACCAAAAAAGCAAAATTTAACCACTGTAAATTTCTGCCATGTGTTAAAGTTAGTATTCTTTGAAATATTTGCAACTGTTATAATTTTCAATTTTTAAATGCATATTTATCATTATGAATGTGTTGCACTGATATTCTTCTAATAGATAAAATAATGGTAATGTTTCACAATACATTTTACACAAAAATATATTATAAATATCCCGTATAAGGATATATATATATATATATATATATATATATATATATATATATATATATATATGGGTCTACTTTCTATCACCGAACTTCCGAATCACCGACACAAGTTACCGACCCCAAACAACCGAAACACACAACACCGACAAACACCAACAAGTCAAAAAACCGAACACCACTACACCGACATAAAAAACGTCAAACACACATTGCACACAATAACATATCCACTAACCTTAACCTAAACCCTAACCCTAACATCCGACACTACCCGCACCCTAACTCACTTAACCCACCCCTAAACCTCAACACCGTCACTATCGCACACTTACCCTACCTGCACCCTAACCCTAACTCACTTAACCCACCCCTAAACCTCAAAACCGTCACTATCACACACTTACCCTACCTGCACCCTAACCCTAACTCACTTAACCCACCCTAAAACATTAAGCCCGTCACTATCGCACACTCACTCCACCCTCATACTAACCCTAACACACTTAACCCTTCCCTACACTACACTACGTCACTATCACACAACCCTAAGTCCGACACTCACCTTTCCCACACCCTAACCTAAAATCCCTCACTATCATACACTTACCTGTCTGCTCCCCAATCCTAAATCTTTCACTTTCGCACACTTACCGGATCGAGCTCACAGGTCTTTCAGCTGTCGGGATATCACGTTTTCAATAACCTACCTGTTCGGTCGTCTGCGTCGGCCTTCGGTGGTCGTGACGTGGCGCCGGTTATTCGAAGTAGACCCATATATATATATATATATATATATATATATATATATATATATATATATATATATATATATATATATATATATATATATATATATATATATATATATATATAGATAGATATAGATATATATATATTCATTATGAATACCAGACAAGTTAGTTACCTTTAAGTGATTATAAAGCTCTCAGACCTATAGTTATAACTTTGGCTGTTTCCTGTTCTTTTGCTTTAAAAAGCCTGTGTTTGAACAGGTTTGTGCTTGTTTGTTCCTGTTTGTGCATTGTGCACTATTGCACAGAGGGATTGTTGGTTACAGATGCCCGCTTTCTAGCCTTGCAAATATTACCTCAACCAGAGCTGTTTGTGCCTAAACCTACTAATACCAGTCCCTGCTGCATTCCCTCTTCACCTGTTATGGCCGGACCAAGATTATTCCTAGGACTATGAACTGCGAGTTTCCCTCCTTTTTTCCTACCACCCTGGTTGATATGGGTCTACTGGGGCAGTGTAGCAACTGCCTCATGTACACTGACAACCCCCCTACATCTAAAGTTTTCCTGTACCATTTGTGAGAGATGCACCTATGAATCTGGAATCACAGCTCTTTTGTGCAATAGATAGCAATACAGAACGAGTAGTCAGCCCATTTACTACAACTCCTACTCATGACACACAGCATACACATAGATCAACATATGCAGAGGTACTCACAGAAAATTTACCTAAACACCAGAGACCTCCAGAACACATACATACTAAACCAGCCAGAACCCCCAAAACACACAATACACATAATGACACACGCATAAGTGTCTCGCTATCAAATCCCATAAGGCAACGTGCATCCACTCCAAATATCCTAGTCATGGGAGACTCTATAGTGAGACACACAGACATCTTCCTCACCAGGATGAATAAGGAGAAAGTCACAGTCAGCTGTCTTTCTGGTGCCAGGATTCATCAGATCAAGTTGGCACTCAAGTCTCTCAACAACAAGTACCGTTATGATTCGGTCATAGTACATGTTGGTATGAATGACTTGAGATACACCTCCCTGTGCTATATGAAGAGAGACGTGATTGAGATCTCTCATTATGTATTACAGGCAAGTATGTCCCTAGCCTTAAGCAGCAGATTACCTTTGCCTAGGATTATACCACAATATAAACAGAAAATCATTGACTTCAATAATTGGCTTAGTTTCTGGTGTCATTCTAAGGGGATCCAGTTTCTGTCAGCCTGGGATGACATGATCAATAGACTTTGATGCTTTGCCAGAGATGGTCTTCATCTGTTACCTCTGGGATTTTGACTTCTAGCAAAGGCTCCTGCCACCTCTAGTGCCTTTTTTAGGCAATGTTACATGGACAAAATTCCCAACATAAAAATTTCATCAAAAAACAAACAACCTCAGTGTTATGCTGCTAAATGCTAGGAGTGTTAGCATGAAACTGCACTCACTGGAAGCAGTCCTCACGTTGGAAGACACTGATATCTGTGCAGTCACACAGACCTGGTTCAAGGCCATGGAGAGCACCCCAGCCATACCAAGTTACACCTCTTAGCACACATTCAGACCACGAAAGGAAGGAATGAAAAGTAAAGGAGGTGGTGTATCAATATTTATTAAGGATAAATACATCTCCAGACTGGTTATACAGTACAATTCCTTGGATACATTTCAGGTGCAACTAACTGTTGGTAGGACACCTATTCAAGTTATTGCCAGCTACAGGACCCCCTCCATGAATGAGGACACCCACTCTGCTTACCTGGATCTACTGGAAACCAAACTTATCTAAAGCAGATTATATCCTTCTAAGGGATGGTATAAATAGCTTCACTGCGCATGTCCCCTCAGATGGAACTGGCAACTATGCAGAGTCCTACACCAATGCTTTTTAGAAACACTTGTATAACTGTATTGATGTGGCCATACCTGATAGGGCTAAAACAAGCTCTTCAAGGAAGAGCATACCTGCCTGGTGGACAACTGCCATTAACAGGCTTTACAATAAGAGGAAGAAATTGTTGTCCAAATGTAAGAGGGAGCATGCTATAAACTGGAAACACTCCCTCCTCAGTTTAAACAAACAAATAAGACTTCCTGTGAAGTCTTCCAAAGCAAACGATGAATCCAAATTAGCATCCTCAACTAAGGACAGCCATACGGTGTTCGTTAGTTACATCTGTAGCCTAAAAGGTAAGACCCAGATATGCACCAAACTGGTAGTTAAGGATACCACATACACTGAGCCTGTGGACATAGCAAACTTGTTTCTACCACACATGCCCCATGACATTCCTTACACCTGTTCCCCACCTTGTATCTCTAGAAAGAAGGTCATAAATGCCCTCTCTAAGACCAAAAACACAGCATCTATGGGACCTAATAACATCCCAGGCTGTGTCCTATATGGGTTGCAACAAGAATTAGCAACACCATTAGGTTCTCTTTGCAGTTATAGTCTAAGCACCGGCTTCATCCCAGCTGAATGGAAAATGGCTACTGTTATCCCCTTGCATAAATGTTGTGCTTCCACTGACCCTGGGAACTATAGACTTATTAACCTGACTAGCCTTATCTGCAAGGCCATGGAGCAAATCATCATGGACCTTATCAACAAAGATATAGGTAATCTCCAAACACTTGACCCTACTTAGTTTGGATTTGTCAAAGGGAGATCATGCCTGTTAAACCTGGTGGACTTCTTTGAAATAGTCACTAGAGCTCTGGACAAGAGGAAAACTGTGCATACAGTCTACCTGGACTTGGCCAAGGCTTTTGACACTATTCCCCACTCAGGCATTATTGACAAACTCACCCAGCTAAGTATCAACCCTTATATCATTAGGTGGGCCGCTAACTGACTCACCGATAGAGCTCATAGAGTCAAAATATGGAAATCCACCTTCAACAGTAGACCTGTAACCAGTGGTGTTCCACAGCGATCATTCCTGGTTCCTCTAATGTTTAGAATCTATTTCTCCAAACTACAAACGAAAACTAAAGAACTGTGGCTGACAAAGTTTGCTGACAACTGCAAACTGGGAGAGGTCATAGAATCCCCAGATGATGTCAACATCCTACAAGAGGGTCTTACACAAACAAATGATTGGTTCTAAAGTACCTCACCATCCCTCACCATCAAAAAAGTGCACTCCAAACTAGGTACTTTATATAGAGTCAAACCTTACCTTACTGAAAGTGCCAGATTAGCCCTACCCATTCACAACTGCTTTCTACCCCCCTCTATGGATCCCAGGTGTTTACCAATATACGTAAATCAGACCTAAATAAACTAGAATCCTGCTATAACACAATTGCCAAATTTGCTAAAGGCCAGCCTTACAGAACCCACCACTGCTCAGTACTCACCCAACTCAACTGGTTAGAACTCCCAAACCTCCTAAACTTAAACCAACTGTCCATAGTCCAGAAAATAATTCACCAACCAAACAACAGCCCTGCACTTACTAACCTAATCCAACCCAATATCAATCCTAGATCACTTAGAGCCTCTAATAAACTAATGTTAAAGATTACCCAAGCCCACAACACACAAGGTACCTCACTCTACTCTTATAAAATTGCCAAACTCTGGAATACTCTTCCTCAACCTTGTCACCACAATAAACAGGACACGCTGGAGGGATAGATTCCTGTCCCAGAGACTTCCTATACTCTGGAACAAGCTACCCATCTATGTCAAGAAAAGTTCTTCATTAGCACTCTTCAAGAAAAATCTTGATGAGTGGATGGGAAATAGGAAATACACCCCGGGGATCACTTCTTTGTCTCTGCTGGACAGTGGCACAGGAAAATAACTTTCTTGGGTGGCGTAAGCTATGGAACCTTGCTGGCTAGACTTACATAGGCCCTTGGACTGATAGCCTGGTACCTACCCATGAACCTATGAACCTATAGCTAAAAACCCTAGCTATCATGAGTTCAAGTACCTCCTTAAGGAAAATCTAGCTAAACACTAGCTCTGCTCCTGCCATGCTCCCGGCTAGTCAACCTGCTTCCAAACAACAAGCCTCTCATTGCTACTCCCTCACTCCCTTCGTAAACTAGCTCATATCCCACAGCTACTGTTGTTATCTGCACATGGCTAATTTGTTTCAACACTATCTTTCAAATAGCAACTAAACTACTTACAACTAAACTGCTTACATTTTAGGCAATTGAAATGTTCACACATTGTAACCTGGACTGACTCTGTTGGCCTAAAATATGTCACCTTGCAAATACTGCAGGGTCATACAACTGTTTTTGGAAACTAATTTCTTTTGGCCTTGGCTATTGTATCAAACAATTTTTTTACTATTATTTTACATTGTTAAAACATCTTAAACTTAATTAATTTTTGGTAATATTATTATTAGTTTAGATTTACTATACTGTATGTACAATTACAAACATTATTAGTTCTTTAAATGTTTGTCAGTATTGTTAATTTTTCTCTACTGTATGTCAGGAGCTTTTCTCCCTGAGTCTCCACTGAAAATGGGCCCAGTGCCCAGTCGGACATTACCCGGTAAACAAAATAAATAAATAAATAAATAAATATAAAGTCATGGCCTTAAACTCTATGCAAAAAATGTATTATCATCCCTTTCAGTAAGAGTGATGTTCTGGCTAACTACCACATCAACAGAAACACCCTAAGCACACACTCAGTGGTGAGAGATCTCGCCACACAGGTTGACAGGAACTTTACCTTTGATCGCCACATCTCCACAATGGTAAGGAGGGCATTCTACACTGCTCATCTCATATGTAAGGGCATTACCTCCAGAGATAAAAAGAAGCTATAACCTCCCTGTACTCTTCACTCATCAGGCCAATAATTGAGTACAACACCCCTTTTGGTATGTACCTTTCCAAGCAACTGCAGCAATTGTAGAGACCACATAAGTTCCTCACAAGGAGAATTCAAGGTCTTCAGCATCTGTCCTATGTGGATTGGCTAAAATCATTTTCACTTTACTTTGTTTCATATAGACTACTCAGAGGTGATCTCTGCCTTGTGTATAAGGCAGTCTCTGACTCTGCTTTATTGGAAATGCTGCATATCCATAAGTACTATGCCTCACAGGTTACTGACTTTAAAGACCTTAACCTGGTATGTGACATTAATAGAACCTGGAGAGACAGATTTGTCTCCCAGAGGTTACTGCACCTGTGGAACAGACTCCCAATGCATGTCAAGCAGGGCACCTCTTTGGGCATCTTCAAGTACATTCTGGATGACTGGATGGATAACCAGAAATTTACCCCTGAGGTTCCACCTGTGTCTCTCTTGGACAGAGGCAATAGGTGCTGATCACTAGGCTTGTAAGGCCTCTATGGCCATTAATCTAGTAACTTCCTATGATCCTATGTACAGCTATGTATGCAATCTCTTCCACTAATATTAACAGATGCATAGTGTTTCCGGTACTTGCAATATTAAATGGACAAATTTGCCAATAACTATAAATATAACTATTGCTACAGAAAACATACATGTATCTTTACAAAGTATCTGTTCACCTTCTTCCTTTCTTCAAACAAATATATAACCCCTGTATCATCAAACTCTTGGCTCTGTTCATGCTCCACTCCTGGCTGAAATGCATCATTCCTTATCACCACTACAGTTCACTATCATCACTAACCTCTCCTTCTCAGCCTCTCTTCCTCTCTCTTCCTCTCCTTGCTCTATATCTATAAACTATGAACAATACTTTCCAAAACTGCTGTTAAAGCCTTGAATAATTAAGTATACCTAAGAAGAATTGTAAATTGTAGGCTTTGGACTAAAACTGTAGTTTGTGTTTTATCTTTTTTCTTCTCCTCACTCAAATATTTCAATTCTTTCTCTGTCTACAGCACTGTAAACAACTGATTATGTGTCATACCAATATTATATTTAGGCAGCCTGGTAATAGATAAATTACCAGTAAAAGGAAATAAGCCATATAAAAAGAAAATGTTTACATTGTCAAAAAGAAGAAGAAACATCTGAATGTATGTTTTTAAAATGTGAAAGAATAAAGTTGTGTGGAAAATTATGTAAACACTATTTTTTTTTTGAAAATATAAAAGATGTGGATATTATAAGAATAGAAGTAAATAATATGTTAAAAGAGTAGATAAAAAGTTATTTTATGTCATATGGGTTATATGGAATGAAAGAATAAGTGAAATTATGTTTAATGGAAAATGGATTTTAGCAATGATATTAAGTAAAATCAGATGATGGTCATGGAGAAAAGGATGGGTGTCTAATAGGAATGAAAATGTAGTATAATTATAAGGAAAATTATGAATATGTGTAAATATATGTATATATCTGTAAATAAGAGTTCTGTTTGTATATAAATAAAGGACCCCTACTCTTTCTGATAAGTGGCTTGGGATCTTTTATATCCATCTGAGCTACCACCAAGTCATGTAAATGGGAATTCAGTTTACCAGCTCATCTGAAGGATGGGACATTCAGGAGTGCAGCCCCCTTACACTATAATGCAGTATCGTCAATCAATCTATCTGATGTGGGAATAGAACTCAAAGTCTTCTACACTACAGGAAAGTGTGCTACCTGTTGTACCATCACCACTTGAAGTGCACTCTAGTACACTGTGAGTACACTCTAAGCACACTGCAATACTCTTATGTTAATGGGTTTTCTATTACAGTTAAAGGGCGCAACTGCTACTTTTCATAAAATATAATCCATTTGTAGTTTCTCACCTCTTTTTATGCTTACTGCAACTTTTTAAAAGTAAAACATGGCTATTACTTGGAAACTGTATCCCTGTATATATGCACTACTTACCCTATAGTATTTCACCATACGCAAGCACATTCAGGTTATCACTCTTACACAGGTTATCTGTTTAATACCATGGAAATAGCAGTGACAAAAACATTTGGCAATAATAAGTTATCAAGTGTTTCAGACATGAATAATACAACACATTCCAATTACATTTAGGAGTACAAACCCATTCTAATACTATGAACTATTTTTTTTTAAATTACTGATTGCTAACACTTCAAATAAAGTATAATTACAACTTTCTTAATGAAATAACCTTACTATATTACAGAAAAAAATAACTGTCATGTAAATAATATGCCTGGGTTAAAATGTTCTCTAATGCTAACATTAATATTGATATAAAAGAAACATTTCTGTTTCTTAATGCCTTCTTTACTTTTTGTACTTTAGAGCATCAGTGCACTTGCAGACAGTTCTTTTTTAATATATTAGGTATCTGCTTTCTTGTATCTGACAGTATTGAACTGCTTGCTTAAAAAGACAAAATGAAGCTGTTACAATATTGTTTTATTTTACACTATACAAAGTAATAATTGTCAGTTGTGACAGTGTACATGGATAAAGTACTGACCATGGCCACAAGGCAGGTGACCAGTGCTTGATTAGTGGCTTGGTTAATTAACAGAGCTGGCAGGGGAAGATGGATATCCCTTCATGGAAAGGAGGTGGGGGGTTCTCGGAAATCAAAAGCCACAATCCCTCAGAGAGAGGAGGTGTCAGTGCAAGAGCTAGTTGTGGAGGTAGATATTTAGCCATCAAGTCATTTCAAAAGTAGCTGTTATTGTGAGTGCATGGGAACTTGCAACCAAGCTGGAAGGGGCCTCGTAGTCTCCATGGTGATGTGCTTCATCCTCCTCCATCTCCAGTGGAAGGGTTTGGCTTAAGTAAATATGTCTTCATTGTTGGGATGCTGGTGAGGGTACAAACCACTACTAAGGCAGCCTATAGAATGACCCTACTTGGTCAGCTGTTGTACTCCAAAGGAATTACTAAGAATGGGGGAACCACATGAGCATGACTGATATGGAGAGGCTTGATGTTTACAGTTACAGTGAAAAAAAGTACATAGAAAAAATAACTGCTTTTCAAAAATTATTTCTTCTTTTTTACTTGACTGTTGCTAATTCCTTGCAGTAGATAAACAAAGCAATACTTACTCACTGAATTTCCATTTACTTGTCACTGAAAGTGCAATTCAACATAGCACATAGAACGTTTTCTACCATTTTACACCAGGACAGCATTACCAATGCTATATAAACCAACATTTGGCACTAACAAATACTTCCTTTACTCTTTATTCTTTCCATCTCTCAGTAATAACTCTCTTATGCTTGCCAAGATGATAGCATTTTATAAGGCTTACTGGGAGTAATAATCTTCTTTCCCCTTAATAAAGTTCCAGAAGCTCATTTATAATTGTGTTTAATAAACAAAGGGAAAGAAAACACATGTAAGGATATCTTTTAGATTACTCAAGCACATATTATTTTATATTGTTTAATTCCCTCACTATATTAATGAACCTCTGTCTCTGATCTCAGGCATTCATTTGCAATGCTTACAGCACAGGGTGCATGCATTCTAAGTTGTGGAATTACATCTATATGTAGTCAGTATTAAATGCCATACTGTTTACAGGGTATGTGCAATTGATGAAATAATGTGATTTTAATATTGTTTTGAAATCGGGTGGCCGCGGTGGTGCAGCGGTTAGCATTGTTGCCTCACAGCAAGAGGTTCTCCAGTTTGATCCTCAGCTATGGTGCCTTCTGTGCAGAGTCTGCATGTCCTCCCTGTGGTCACATGGGTTTCCTCTGGTTTCTTCCCAAAGACATGCTTTAGGTGGATAGGGCACTCTATATTGGCATGACTGCATGTGTTTGTGTGCCTTCTGTGGAAGGTTGGGGGCCAGGCTGGCAACTCAACACTGTAAAACTCTACTGCCAATCATGAATGGACAGGTAATCCACTGTGGTGACCCCTAACCAGGAAAAGCCGAAAGAAGAAGAATATTTTTTTGCAATGGAACCATATTCTTACCAGAGCTTTTTAAATGTAGCCAAAGCCCACTGCTTCACCTATATGCCAGCAATGGTACTGCAGGCATTTATGTTGACCACAGGACCAATGTTAATATACAGGTCGGACTGCAAGTCCTTCAAGCTGGCCAGGTTTACTGCATCACCTGTTATGTCAGACCTAAGAATGCATTCATGACAGGTGAAATCTCTGTCATTCAGGCTTTTCTCACAATGCAGTAACTGGGTATGCATACTACAGAGCTGTGCTAACAAAGCAAAACTCAGACACACTAGTGATATTATGTTTAGTCATCATTGACACTAAAATGTAAATGATACTGTAAACACCTACAGTACATGTTCATAGCCCCCAGCCAGCTTCCAACAAATTTTCACATCCTTTAGTACACCTCCACCTTTATATAGGAACTGGTACTGCAGGTAGCCAGGGTTCACACACACACACACACACACACACACACACACACACACACACACACACACACACACATACACACACACACGCACACGTTGAGCTGTATTCTGTTGCACTAGTAGAAGTCTGGTCACATTGCAAGTATGATTGCTGTCTTGACATTATGTGCACTGCTTCAGGAATCATTTGGTTATATGGCTCATGGACGACTGGAGTAGTTTACCAAAACTAGGAATAGTGTAAGCACTTGGGGTAGTGTTCTTCCTCATGCATAAATACATTTGGAATCCAGCCTCACTATATTTGTATAAGTAACATCTTTCATTGGCTTCTCCTATGCACCATCTCCTAGCCCACCATCTACTCCTAGCTTCATGAAAAACTCTCGGGTCTTGCAGTACTCTTTCCATAAAAATACACTTTCTGTTTTCTAAGATGAGCTTTGTATGCTTACCTTGTAGTCAAAATCATCCTTTCTATCACACTACATAATTCCTTAAAAAGATCATGTGCAGTAATTATGCTAGTAAAATGTACACAGTGCTGTGTGTTTCTAAAATAAGTATTTTTATTTAAGTTTCTTCACTGGGACAGTATTTATTAAATTTAATAAACTTGTGTTTGTATTTCCTATATGCTGAGCGACTACCAGGTACAGGATTCTGAGTCATGTGATTCTGCATTTTGGTGATGCAGTTCTGTGGCAGGGGATGGGGGGTGGTAACAGCTTGTAGTGGATATCAATGTTTTTTATAGTCTGCAGCAGAGTTTAATACATAAAGTAGCAGAATGCAGCACAATCAATCAGTCGCTCAGAGAATCAGACAATAACTAAATGCACTTATATTAAAACAAAGAATAATAAAAGAGAAATGGAACAGAATAAGAATAAGATTGCTGGTAAAATGTATAAAGCTTGGCATACCGTGTAATAAATATGCTAAACTGCAATGAATCATTTTCTAGTTTGGGATGATCACTCTTTGGGATGAAAACTAGTGGTATATGAAGCACCACTATGAAAGCCTACAGTAAAGTGCGTGGGTTTGCATCATATATTAACTGGATTACTACAAGAATGAAAAATATTAATTGAATTGAATGAGCTTCTCAGAATGGCAAAAACTCTTACTTGGATTTGGGATTAGGTATCTTTTAGTTTAATATCTACAAGTCTTTGTGGGTTTCTAGTACTGTGAAGGCAATAGACCCCATTCCTATGTCAAAGGATGATTAAAGTTAAAGAAATTAGTATTGTTTCATTCTTTGATGTTTGCCAAAAGTGTTCTTCACAGCACCCGCGATGTGCCCAGAAATTACTCCTTCTGTAATTCATATAAAGTTACAAGTATCAGCAGCATATTTAAATATGACTGTAAGTTCTTTTTTATGAGACCCATTCCTCCTACTACTATTGGAACTGTGTGGGTATCCTTCTTACACACTGCCCTTGTGTCTGCCTGCAAATCCTGTTATTTTTTGACTTTGTGTCTCTCTGTACATAAGATGTTGTAATCACTGTCTGTAGCAATTTCAATGATCAATGCAAATTTTATCTTCTTTTCATGGACTATGTATCTAGTTTTCTTGCATCTATTTTTTGAACTGTTGGCAATGGGTAATCCCATGTGATAAAAACTTCATCATTCTCTATAATACGTTTCTGGTGCTTCTCAGGTACTTGAGTATTGTAATGTTTATAAAATCTCCAGTGAAACAGCCCTGCTACATTATTATACCTTATACAATCCTTCTTCCTCAGTTCTGCTTTACAAAACCTTCATTTATCTGTTTTTCCCACACGTTCGATGGACTTTGTAAACCAGAGTCTGTGTAGTCCACTAAAATAGGTCACCATTATTAACCTTTCATCTTTTGGTTTAATTCACCTCTCCTTAACCATTCCTGCATCAACATCAGGTTGTTTCAGGAGTTTTCTATACTTGCTAGTATATTTATGCTTTTTCCACATTTCTTGCCTTCTCAGCTAATCCTTCACCTCATATTCTTTTGTTTTGTTACATTTAGTTGTTGCCTGATATTTGTCTACTGGTTTGATTACCATTCCTGCTTGGCACCAATATGCTTCTGCTAAACTAAGCAAGGAAGTCATCTTAGGTTTTTCTCCACGTTATAAAACTATGTTTGAATCTGGTGAGGTCAGCAGATATGTATGTGGTCCTATGACTGCAGATCTATACATGTAATCAGTTTTGAGAAGACTCATACTTCCTTCAGAATAAAGAATGTATAATCTTGGTATACACTGATTTTTATAAATCATTTGAAAAGCATGGGCATTTTTCTTGTTTTCCTGTCCAACTGATCCAATACCTTTTGGGGCCAATCACCCCAAAACTGTAAGTGAGAACAGGAAGAGCAAATGTGTTTATAGCTTGAACTTTATTCCTAAATGCCAGGGCTGATTT
Source organism: Protopterus annectens (assembly GCF_019279795.1). Lineage (NCBI taxonomy): Eukaryota > Metazoa > Chordata > Ceratodontiformes > Protopteridae > Protopterus > Protopterus annectens. The sequence goes on from NC_056731.1 coordinate 515,106,344, forward strand.
CAGTACTAGTTTTAGTCTTCAGAAATATTCCTTACTGAGTTTTGCTCACATTTGTTCATGTTTTATGTTCAATCCTTCATCAATTCCCAAATATTTATACAGTCCATCTTGTTATATCACATTCCTGTCCCAGACTGATATTTTCTTGGTGCTGCAGCTTTCCTGCTTTAAAGGTTGCTTTTGCACGTTTATCAAGACCAAATGACATTCTTAAATCATCTGAGAAGTTTTAACCACTTGGATTTGTGCTTTCAGCTCCTCATCTGATGAACTACACAGTTTTTAAGTCATCCACAGAAAGAACATGAGATGTCTTTACACTTGGTTGTTTTCTGGGAGCTTGTAAACATGACATAATCTGTTAAGTAGACAGCTTAATGGGTTAAGGGCAAGACAAAAGAGTAACGGTGATAAAGAGTCACCCTGGAATATCCCTCTTTGACTATTTATCCCTGGGATAACAATTTGTCCTTTATCATGGCTTAGCTGCAAAGTGATTTGCCACTGTTTCATGGTTACTGTAATGTAACTGATCAATGTAGAATGTACTTTATACATCTGTAGGCATTCCTTTATCTATGAATGTGGGATACTGTTGAATGCTTTTTATTAATCTACCCATGCCATACTCAAATTCATCCCCTTTTTACAATTCTCCATTATGACTTTATTAGCAACAAATGATCCTTTGCATAAGTAATCTTTTTCATATTATTGCTTTAAACTTTGTAATGATACTGTTTAACTGATCAATATCCATTTCATTGTATGTCTGTATTATGTTTTTCTCAGTTGTTGGAGCATTTATCTTCAGCCCCCAGCTGAAAAGGGGTTTCAAGCCTAGTCAGAATTTTCCTAGTAAAAAAAATAAATAAATACATAAACATTTTAATAGCTTATTTATATTTATATTTCCTTATTTATTTCTTTTAATTACAGGTGGTAATTTGATGCAACTTGTAAGAGAGTGAGCAAATGAGAACCGGATCACTGAGACTTTTTTAGTCATAACTTTGTGTCAGAAAATGAAAGAAATTACAGATATGTATGAAGTATATTACTAAGTAGGATTCACAGAAAAAATAAATTTTATTTATTTATTTTACTTCAGTTTATTTTATTTTATTCTATCTATCTGTCTATCTATCTATCTATCTATACACACACACACACACACACACACACACACACACACACACACACACGCACACACACACATATATATACATTTGTAATGTATGTATTTATATATATATATATATATATATATATATATGTGTGTGTGTGTGTGTGTGTGTGCGTGTGTGTGTATGTGTGTGTGTGTGTGTATATGGATTCACTTTATGATCTCGAAATTTCTGAAATATCGAATTTCAGTATCTTGAGACTATAAAGCCAAAAAATCAAAAAGCCAAAATTTTAAAACCGCGAACTTTCAAACAACGAATGTAACACAAACAAAACACTACACCACATAAACACTTCTATGTGGCACACCTCATCACAAAAGGTTTCTCATCCAAGAAAAAAGAGGTCATTGTTCCCCTCTACTCGTCACTCATTAGACCCATTACAGAGTACAACACCCCTTTTGGTATGTACCTCACAAGACATCTACAACAACTGGAAAGACCGCAGAAATACCTCACAAAGAGGATTACCAGCCTCAAACAGATGCCCTATGCAGACTGTCTCAAAAATCTCCAGCTTTACTCCCTCACATATCGCCTACTCAGAGGCAATCTCTGCCTAACATGCAAAGCTATGTCAAACCCAGAGCTGTTGGACATGCTTCACTTAAAGAAACCCCAATCTCTCTGAGCTACACACTCTAGGGACCTAAACCTTGTCAGCACAATAAACAGAACATGCTGGAGGATAGATTCCTGTCCCAGAGACTTCCTATAGTCTGGAACAAACTACCTATCTTTATCAAACAAAGCTCCTCATTAGCACTCTTCAAGAAAAATCTTGATGATTAGATGGGAAATAGGAAATTCACCCCGGGGATCACTTCTGTGGCTCTGCTCGACAGTGGCACAGGAAAATAATTATCTTGGGTGGTGAAAGCCAGGGTACCTTCTTGGGTAGTCTTATATAGGCCCTAGGGCCAATAGCCTACTACCTCCCTATGAACATATAAACCTATATAGATAGGAATATAGATAGGAATATAGTAAAGATTAGTTTAGATGTTTTCTGTATTTATGTGAGACTGTCCTGCAATGTTGTTTTAAAATATTTCTCATGGTTCTAAACTCTGCTGAGTTATTGAGTATTGTCGTGTTCTTTTATTATTTATTTTTAAATATATTTTAACCTTTTAATTGTGGCTGGTTTGTTTAGAGATATTTAATCTGTTAGAGTACTTGCATATATGTTTGGTGACACTGTACAGGCCACTCTTAAATAGCCTTGCAAGTCTTAGTTATTAATTTTGGTTTGGTTATGATTCTTATATACTTGGCGACTTGTATGGAGTGTTAGGCTTTTTATGTAGGGATGACATAGAGAAGACTTAAGGATAGAATTTATAACCATACATATGATACTAGACGGATGAATCAACAGAATGCATTAGCCAAGCATATAGCAACTCATGAAGGTCATTATTTCAAATTTATAGTGTTACAGTTAGTAACAAAGAATAAGAGAGGGGGCAATAATGTGAATTATTTAGAGTCAGTGGAACTTTGCTGGATATTTAAGTTATGAGCACATCTACATCCTGGTCTCAATCAATTTATAAGTATTAAATCTATACTTGAAGCACGTAGACATAAATAAATGAATAACAATAATATCTGATGAAATATACATTATTATAGTTTTATATGCATATACACATTTGTTTATTTGTTTATATATATTTTATATTATACTTTTCATTTATTTCTATGTATTCATATATTTTACATGTGTTAATATAAATTTATGCAATGGTAGAATTGATATATATGCAAAAAGAGTAAATAAATATTTGTAATAGTTTTAATGTATTCATATATTGATTTAGGATGATTTTTATATGTATTTACTTATTTGAATTATGTATGTGCTGTAATTTATATAGCTTTTTCATAGATCATATGGTAATGTTTATTGATGTGAGAAACACTATAAGTATCTATTAGAATAAGATATGTCCATACTATATGTGTTTCAGAAGATTTTATTAGAGACAGCCATAAAATCGATAGATAGTTGTATATACTATTTTAGATAGCTCTCATTAGTTTTACTCAGCGAAATTTAAGCTGAGATCTGATTGCATTGATGTGATGACTAATGATTGTTTAATGATGGCTTCAGGTGTATCTAATTTTATTTAATTAATTAAATTAAGTTAAATGGAGCATATATATAGTGAACAGTTTGAATTGTTTGATGAAATCTGAAGAAGAGTGCCTTGGTAGCACGTGAAAGTGCTCATTTTATTGTTGTGGAATAAACTTTTGTTACATGTTTTATTTCGTGGTGGTCCTACCCTGTTTTTTCTACAAGTCTTGGTTACACTTCCCTTTTGGATAATAGTAACTTTACACAGTAAGATTGGGCACCCTTTGGTAAGGGCCTTAATAGTAGCTGATAAGTAAGGATGTCTGGTATCAGCTGGTACTACATTATAGTCTGGGGAGAAGGGGGTATAGCTAGTAATCCTGTACCAGCCTTTCCCAGGTGTGTGTGTGTGTGTGTGTGTGTGTGTGTGTGTGTGTGTGTTTGTATATCAATCAAATTTCAAAGTGTGTGTGTGTTTCAGCTACTTGCACAGGGACATGAAGCACTGGTTGCACAGAGAGGGTGCTGGTGGTCTTAGCTTGGCCACTCGGCTGAGATCTTAACCCTATAGCTGTGCCAATGGGGAGTCTTACTGGGGATCTGGAGAAAGAGGGAGAAACCATCCCCAGACTGTGATCTCTGTGTGCTCTTAAGGGAAATTGTACTTTACTGTGTATGTACTAGTTATCCTCCCAATGTGCATGTCCCTCAGTGGTGCTAGTGGTGAGGATTGAGGCTCCTTGATTACTGGGCAAGTGCAGGGGCCTCACTAACATGACAAAAGATGCATCACCACAACTGTCAGACCATCATTAATCAAATCTGACCACAAATCAGTCACCTTTGAACTAGCACTAACATCAGAACTCACAAAGGCTGAAGTTAGACTAAAAAACTTCAACAAAGCAAACTATACCCTCTTAGGAGAAGGTATAAATGCCTTCCATGCCCCATCTCCAGCTGGAAGTGGTAACTACACCAAAGCTTGCACTACAGCCCTGTGCAATCACTTGTATAAGTGTATAGACTTAGCTGTTCCAGAGAAAATCAATGCCAGAGCCCCAAGTAAAAACAAGCCTCCCTGGTGGACATCCAGCATCAATAAACTTTACAACAAATGCAAAACGTTTCTGTCTAAGAAAACTAAGGCAAGGTCCCAACAATGGAAAATCACCCTCCTTGGCCTCAACAGGCAAATTAGACAACATGTCAAATCCTCTAAGGGTAACTTTGAGAAAAATTTAGCAATCCCAGCGAAGGATAACCATAAGGCCTTTTACAATTATGTCCATAGCATAAAAGGTAGGACTCATGCATGTGCTGAACTAGTGATTAATGGTTATCACACGCACTGCTCCCGCAGTGATAGCAAACCTGCTAGCAGACAGATTTGGCAAAGATTTTACTCCCTTATCCCCTCCAAACTTATCACAACTCTTGCCCCCAATCCCCCCTACACATGTAAAGAACAGGTCATTAAAGCTTTGTCTAAGGCAAAAAACACAGCCTCTATGAGACCAAACAATATCCCAGGCTGTCTTCTAAACAAACTAAAACATGAACTAGCATCACCATTAAGTACCCTATTCAATCACAGCCTAACCACAGGCTTTGTTCCTGCAGAATGCAGATCAGCAACAGTTATTATCCTCCACAAAGGTGATTTAGCAACAGACCTAGTGAATTATAGTCCCATAAGTCTGAACAGCCTCATCTGTAAAGCCATGGAACATAGCATCATGGACCTCATAAATAAAGACATAGGTGACCTCCAAACCCTGGATCTGACCCAATTCAGCTTCATTAAGGGCAGATCCAGCCTGTTAAACCTGGTGTATTTCTACAAAAATGGGACCAGGGCCATTGACATAGGCAAATCTGTGCACACAGCATACCTCGACTTGGCAAAGGCCCTTGACACAATCCTACACTCAGGCATTACCGATAAACTTAGCAAACTGAATGTAAACCCATTTGTTGAAAGATGGGTTGCCAATTGTCCCACAGACCAGTCACACACTATCAAAGTGGGTGACTCCACATCAACCAACAGACCTGTCACCAGTGGTGTGCCACAGGGGTCAGTACTGGATCCCCTACTCTTTGGTATATACTTCTCAGAAGTTCAAACCAAAACTAAGAGGCTGTGGCTGACCAAGTTTGTGGACGACTGCAAACTGGGTGCAATTGAATCCTCAAATGATGTCAGTATACTTCAGGAGGGTCTTACACAGACCAATGACTGGTGTCTTAGTCCTTAGTCATGGTCTCAAACTGAATGCAAAGAAATGCATCATCATTCCCTTTGGTAAAAACAATGTCCCTTCACACTATCAAATTAACAATACTCTATGTACCTATGAAGTGGTAAGAGATCTAGGATTACAAGTAAACCGTGACCTTAATTTTGACCACCATGTGTCTACTGTAGTAAGGAAGGCTTTCTATGTAGCACTTGATTTACAAAGGCATCACCTCTAGAGCAAAGGAGTTCATAACCCCACTATATTCTACACTATTCAGGCCCATAATTGAGTATAATGCCTCTTTTGACATATACTGTACAAAGGACCTGCAACAATTGGACAGACCTCATAGATTTCTAACTAAGAAGTTCAAGGGACTCCAGCACATGCCTTATACAGACTGACTAAAGTCCCTGTCACTATACTCTTTATTGTATAGACTTCTAAGGGTAGACTTATACCTGGCTTACAGAGCAATCTCTGACCCATACCTAATGAATTTGCTGCACATCCATAAATCAAACGACATTAGAGCTACCCATTCCAGGGAAATAAATATGTCCTGCAACTTAAATATGATGTGCTGGAGGGACAGATTTGTCTCCCAGTGACTGCTGTGTCTTTGGAATAGGCTGCCAATTCATGTAAATCAGAGCACCTCTATGACCCTGTTCAAAAGGAACCTGAATGAGTGGATGGGGCACTGTAAATTCTTACCAGGGATGCTGCTCTCAACCCTCCTGGACATGGGCAGTCATTACTAAATACAATACTGGGTATTTACTAGAGTATCTATGGTATTACATTGGGATGAAACAGCTAGGCTTGAAATGACCTCCGAGTTGATAGACTAGTAACCTGCTATGATCCTATGATCTTCTTTGGAATTTTTTGCTAGAAGCATTTGCAGGGCAACTGATTTCAATGAACATGGTTAGTCACGTGTGCAAAAATGTAGGTTTGGGATTTGAATGACAGTTAATACTTTCTAGAGCTCTGGCACATCTCCAGAGGAGAGAGATGAGTTGGGAGTATGTCTGAGTGGTATCTTGAATTTGGTTTTCAAACTACAATATTAAGCCTGTCTTTTGTTTGTATTCACTTAATGCATATAAGTTTGCATATTCATCTTTAGTGTATCTCGGAAGATATCTTGGGAATCTAACGGTGTGTTAATGTAGGCTATGAAAAATATGCCATTCCTGTACAAGTCAACATGCTTTAATTAGGTGTTAATAATATATATATATATATATATATATATATATATATATATATATATATATATATATATATATATTGGATGCTTATCAGTACAAATGCATGCTTATCTGTTTATAGTCAATGGCAGTTAGCACTGAGGGTTATGCTATTAATGAGCTACTCCTGTGGTACTGGGTTTGATTCTTTTAGCCTTCATTTGCCTGTTGTGACCTTGAGCAAGTCAATTAACCACTCAGTGCTTCTTGGCAGCTGGGAAATTGTCTAGGCTCTTTAATGGTCTCCTGCACACCATGCCTGGTAACCACCCATGAACTTAAACCGATCCAGGATATTTCAGTAAATGAAACTTATTTGTACCCCTAGATCTGGTAACAATGGTTTGATAACTAATACTTTCTAAAAGAAACAAAACACTGCACTGAGTCTTCTGTAGGTGGTACATTCTCCTGCACCCTTCACATGAGGTAGGTGCATCCCCACAGGCCATTTAACTTAATTATTGTCTGTCTGAGAAAACCTTTGCTCACTGCATCAGTCTCAGTGATGGAGTCTGTTGTACTCTGCTTTCAGAAAAATGACACTTTTGGGCTTTGGTCAGGTGTGTTTTATGGATTGTTCTTTAGAATGCTTTATTTTCATAGCTCTATTCTACTATGAAGTATAATTAAAATGATAGAGCAGTGGGCTTTAAATAGAGGAAACATTTAACAAAGAGTGTGTATACGTGGGACCAAATTATTCACAGCTTCTTACCCTGAAGCAATAACAATAATGATTCTCGGTTTGAGTTCTTTGTAAAACCTTTTTAAATAGAGGAAACATAGGATCTGTCAAAGAGTTTGTATCCTAGGAACATTCACAGTAAAAGCTCTGTTGTTCAAGTATGTGCAGTTTTGTAATTTTAAGATTAACATTGTGCACTATTAATTAGAGGAGGTTAGGAAGGACTGGGAAGAGAGATTAGATAAGCAATTGACAAAGAAACAATGAGGAGATATATGTATGTCTCTCAAATATGCAACAAAATCTAGAAGATTTCAGATCTTTGCCTGGAAGTGCACTGCTTACATAAGTATTTTTATACCCCAAGCAGACTTCAAAGAACTTTTCCTCAGGTAGACAGCAAATGTTAGAGGTGTGGTGGGGCAGAAGAAGATAACTGGGAACATATTTTTTATGTGTAATGAGTTGGCAGACTTTAAAGATTCCCTGCAGACTGCTTTGTCAGAGATGCTGGGGGAGCAAGTTGGAGTGACTAGGGAAATGATTTTTTGAGCTATGATACAAACACAGAATTGCTTAGACATAGTAAGGCCTTGCTGAGTCTAATTATGATGGCTGCCAAAAAAGCAATTACTAGAAAATGGAAATCAAAGTCTAAAACTACTTTATTAGAATTAGTGAAAATAGTAACAGAGTTATAACAACTGGAGCTGGGATCTTTAGAAAAGGGTACAACAAATTACATAAGAAAAATGGGAACTGTGGCATCAATACATGCAGAGGAGGAACAAGGTATACAAGAAATATTGCTATCATATTCTCATAACCTGTCTCTGAAGTTCAATCTGAGTTGGTATTATTTTACATATTGCAGTACAGGAGACTGGAGTGCTTTCAGTCAACATCAAGAACTCTAAATCTATTTTTAAAGTTATTAATAGGTATCAATATATAACAGACAGTAAGATAGTGGTTTGCAGGACTACAGGTTCCATCAGCATTTGATGTCCAGTGATAACAGCTGAAACAAAGACAGATAGCTTATCTATAACTCCTGTTCTGGATAACTGTACTTGGGAGAGAGAGAGAGAGAGAGAGAGAGAGAGAGAGAGAGAGAAAGAGAGAGAGTGTTATATATTTATACCAATTCACACAAAATATAGATCTTTACAAAGTATTATCTCATATCCCAGTAGCATATATTACACCTTTCCTGATGGTTTTACTTTTGTTTGACTTAGCTGATATTACTAATCACAATTTATTGATTATGCTTTATATGTAATGTTTAATAATATCAATATTGAATTCTGCATATTACCCAAATGGGAATTATACTATATCTCAAATACCAGAAATTGAAAAAAAAATCAAACAATGATTAAATTCCACTTTCTCTGAATATGGTTACTGCAACGGTGGAACCTCTCTTTTGCGAATGAGCAGCAAACTTACAGTTAATTATAAACAGAGGGTGCAGACATAGCCACCCCCCCCGAATGAATGAATATATATGCTGGGTGTGGGCAATGTTGGGGGTAATGTTGGGTTGAAGTATGGTTTTGGATTTCTTCAGCTTTTCAAGCGTTGTTTCGCTTTAACTGTTGTTTTTAACATGTTAAATACAACATTAGCGAGATAATTTAATATCTTCGGGAGCTCTTTTAAAGTTTATTGTTAAGCTGTCTTCGCAACAACCCAACATTTTAACACGTGGAGACGAATAAGAAAAGCAACGGAGAAAGCTTTTTAACTGTTACTTTTGCACACAGTTTTTTTGTAACATAGTGAGTTTTTAAAAAGTTTAAAAAAATACAACCTGCTTTTTTTTTTTAACCCCTGTGTTTAATGCTTAAACAAAAACAAAAAATGACAAAAAGTTTAAACTAAAAAAATGGAAAAAAAGTCCGGATCTTCCTTTGACCTTTTTTCCATGTCGATAAATCGTGCAACACTTTAACACAAATCAGCGTGCACTTTGGAAGATATTAATGGGGGTCATGGTATAACAGATGTTTTTATCTCCCAGACAAAACGATTTGTTCAACTTTATGTTAAATGCTGTTCCATTCAGTTTGGTCTGAATAAACATTCAGTTCTGTCTGAATAAAATGGAATTCAGTCAGAAAGGTGTCAAAATGCCAGGTCATCCATAATCCTTTTTTTTTTTTTAAAGTTCATCCATAGTCTTAACATCACAATCTGCATACAGTATGTAATGGTACATATTGTTAGTTTTATTAGGACAGTTTCATTAAGTTCTATACAAACCTTTATGGTAACATATACTTTTGTTTATCCTTAACTTTTGATGTGAAAGTGCAGAAGCTGATCAAAGTGAGGTTCCAAATTCTACTTAGATCATAATTATTCTCCAGCTAAATATGTATAGAAATGAAACTGCAACAGCATATCACCTTTGTTTGACAGAGAAAGGCTCATACAGAGAGAATGGAAGAAAGATTTTTGATTAGTTTGTCAAAATTCATCTTCTTTGTTCTGATAAAATGAATAATTTTGCAAGAGAATCAATATACACAAAACACCATATAATACAAATAACTGATATTTTATTAATTTGTGTGACTGACTGTGTGACTGCTTGGTTCATAAGTATAGGAATTCATTTGTGAGAGAAAATGTTCAGTTTATCTACCATCTAAAGTAACACACATTTAGTATTTAGTGTAGACTTCTCCCTGAGATTAGTCCTAAAAGTTTTTTTTCATATGGAATATATCATTTGAGAAGTAACAATTTCACATGACAAGCTGCGTATAGTCTGCAGAGTCTGGACCTGTCAACAAAAAAGCAGAATGATGCTGATCTAGGGTGGGATTCTGAAATGTCTTTTACTGAGCTACTACAAAGTCTTTGTAGTAATTAAAGGGGCACTGCAGGAAACAGTATTCATGTGTAATATGCAAAGAAATCGTAATATTGACAAGGCAGATTTTATCTAATGAATATTGCAGAGTATGTTGGCTTATGCAGTAAACTCTCAGTTAACCAGAATGCAAGCAACTGGTAAAAAAAAAATCAAAGAAAATCAGTGCAATTTTCATGTGTTGCTCTCAATGTCCCCCCCCCCCCCGCAGAAACATACTTTATGTTTTTAGAGTTTTAGAGTTTTAAAAAGGAGGATAGGAATAAATTCCCCCTCACCCAATCTGAGAACAAGTCAAACCAAACAAATAATATAGGGTACAGTATTAGTCAGGCCTATTTTTAATAGTAACTCTCAAACAATCAGAAAATATAGTTATCCGGCATCTACCAATCCCCATGGGTGCCACTTAACTGAGAGTTTACTGTATTGTACACATGCACACACTATATGTATATCTATATATATATATATATATATATATATATATGTGTGTGTGTGTGTGTGTGTAAAAGGGTCTACTTCAAAAGATCAAAGTTTCAGAACTTTGAACATCATATGGTCAACGACTATATGATCGAATTTTTGAAACTTCAAATATTCTGCACTGAGATCGCTGTACAGTGCAGAATGGCAAATATATCTTTACCTTGCTGTAGTGCAATCTCAAGGTTGGTATATTTAATTAGTAAGGGGTGTGGGGGGTACAGGGGGCAAGCAAAAACATGAAAGAAAAATGTTTTGCTTTTATTTTTTTATTTATTTGATGTCTGAAGTTTCAAACCTTTGATCATACCATCGTCGACCATATGTTTGAAGTTCTGAGACTTTGATCATCTGAAGTAGACCCATACATATATATATATATATATATATATATATATATATATATGGATTCCTATCACAAGACCGAAAGTTCACTACTTCAAACTTGTAATACGAAGCCTCACTTCTGCAAATGTTCACTTTAATAAAAGTGAACTTTTGCGTAAGTGCACTTCACCAAAAACACCACAGCACAGTGGAAGACATAAAAAACAAGCTATGTCCTGCACTAAGGTGTGACAGTCACGGACCTTAGGGTTAGGGCATGGGTTAGGGTAGGGGGATAGTTAGTAAAGCCCATCTGTGAGTACTGCATGGAAGTGCAGTACAATACCCGTTCGTTGTACTGAACTTCGTGTAAGTGCACTTTCGATTATGTGCACTTTCGCTGCAGTGAGCATTCCATGCACTATTTCGAATTAGTGAAAATTCGATCTAGTGTATGGAACCCATATATATATATATATATATATATATATATATATATATACACACACACACACACACACACACACACACACACACACACACACACACACACACACACACACACACACACATATATATGGGTCTATTGTGTATGATTAGACCACCCTAATAATGAATGCAAAACACCAACCAATTACTGGAAAAAACCCCAAAAATAATACCATTGAGAGAGGAAAACTATTTCCTCTCCTGATATTAAAACTGACGGGAAGGTTTTAATAATGTTAAGATGAAGGGTTACGATTGGGCAAAGGGGCAGTGTTAGGGTTTGGGTTAGCACCATCAGTAAACAGGGCAGGGGGCAGGTATTGCTATAAAGCAACTTATGATTTACTTGAGAGTACATCCAACTCTTAATGCATTATTCAAAGGACTATAAATACTTAAAAATTAACACGAATATTATCACATATACAAAAAGCAGAATAATCTTAAAAAAAGAAAAAATATTATTTTACATATGTATAATATTCACTACACAAATGGTTTCTAAACTGTTTGCGTAAATATAGTGCATGTTGACTATTTTTCATTTTACCTCTGTATGCCAATACTGGGATGCTATGATGCACCTTGTATCATTTATCTCCAGTCATGTTATTATATAACCTTTCCAACAAGTATGCAACAATTACTCATGGGTGATTGTGTAATATGCTAATTATAAATGTTGTGCTCCTTACATTTTAATAGCATGACAAAGTCTTTCATAATAATAGTATGATGTACTACTACTGCTTAGGAATAGCATGCAACATATTGTTACAGTTAACTTTTGTGCACAGTAATTGAATTATTAACACATGAAGCACTATCATCTCTGTGTTACATACTGTATTACACTGAGACATAATGTTAATAATATCACATAGCAGATGTATGAATATTTATTTATGACCGTACTGCACTGTACTCAAACTCTGCAGCATTCAAGACATTTCTGAAAAGCTCAGACATTTCTGTAACTCTGCACTTCTCTCATACTTATAAAAAGTCCTGCAGCATATCCATATTTATCTACAAGAATTGTTCTTTTTTGGTGACTCTGCAATGATTCTACTGGATGTGATGACTTCTGAGGAAGCCTGAGCCTGCCTTTCTGCAATAACACAGTTATACATCATCACTCAGGTATTTAACCCTCTCCCAGTCCAGATTCTCCAGATAGTTTGGATTGGTGAAGATGGGACAAGAGAACTGTAAGACTGGGTACCAATATTGGTGCTCACAGATGATGGCTTGACACCATACTGAGAGGCCCAACCTGTCTATGCTGGCATCATTTTAAAAAAAACATGTCTTTAAATGAATCATTATCCCTTCTAAAGCTGTGACTGCACATACACCTACTATAACTACTGTTTATGGCACTGGGCTTCCCTGAGGTTTTAAGAATGGCCTGCCTCATGGTAGCATGACTTTCCCATGCCTTAGCCATAACACACCCAAGGAAACAATCCTGTGAGAAGGAGTGTGACAAGACATCTAAGTTCTCTTGGAATTGCAACCTGTGTAAGAGATCCCTTACCCAAATGAGAGATTCCTGATACTCTGAAAAAGACTCTGCAAAGATAAGGAAGTCATCTAAATATGAAAAATATGAATGCCTTGCAGCCTGTAGTATACTATCATATGAGCTCGACACTTAGTGAATATTCTTGGAGAAGTGGATAGACCAAAGGGTAATGTAGAGAACTGATAATTTGATCCAGACGCAGAAAATCTTAAGATATGTTTGAAATCTGGATCTATAGGAATGTGATGTGATATGCATATTTTAAATCTAAATTCACTAGAAACTCAAATGGGGAATAAGGGGTAATGAGTTGCGAAGAGACAGCATTTTGAACTTGGGAACTATTACAAACAAATTCAGAAAGGAAATATCCAGAACTGGTCTCCAAGAGGCTTCTTTTCTTACACCAGGAACATCCTGGAATAAAACCCTTCCCCTAACTGAGGAGGCAGAACAACATTAACCATCACCTGAGCAAGCATATGCTGATAACAGGAGGGAAAAAAAGAGTATGGTCTGAGGGGATGAAGAGGAATCCCCCAAAAAGGAGAGACAGAGAGAGAGAGAGAGAGAGAGAGAGATTCCCCACTGCCATCTGTAACCTTAATGGATTACTCTCAGAAACCAACTTTCTGAAACTATGTTACCAAAAAGAAAAACTGAGTTTCAGGCTTTCTGGAAGGATTAAGGGACTGCCAAGTTGGGAGGGACAGGGAAGTCTATCTTACAGTCTTGCTCTTGGGGGTTCCTACTGCTGTCTTTTGGAACCTCACTGTCATTGCTTTTTAAATGTTTCTTAGCAGCAGCTTGCTGGGACTGTTCAATTTGCTTTTTAAAGAAAGTTTTAGAAGGAATACTGAATTATTTTGCAAACTTGGGAGAGGTGTGAAAAATATGATAGATGCCTTGAATCAGTTTTCCTGTCTCATCACACCTTTAATGATCTCTGTAGCAGAGGATACAAAAATGTTCTCTATCTAAAGGAGAACTCAACATTTCATTTTTAACATACTCTGGGAGGTTTTGAGAATGCAGCCAGGAAAGCCTCTTGATAGTTCCAGTGGCAGCAGCCCTGGAGATGGCATCAGCAGAGTCATATGCACATCTCAAACAGTCAGTGAAGACACAGAAGCAAATAAGTTACACAAACCAATGTTTTCCTCACAGGAGGTAAGAAATGCCAAAATGTTCCACATATCCTTACAAAAGGTTAGAATAAACTTTAACATCTGAGCTTGACAGTAGATAATTCTAAAAACAAGACTTGCAGACGAATATACTTTTTCCCAAATCTATAAAAAGCATTCCCCATCCTTGTCAGAAGAAGAGTGATTACTATATCCAAATGTTAAGCAGCAGCTGGATTCGCTGAAGCAGTAGCTGCTGGGCCTGATCTGTGATGAGTGTATACAAATTTAAAAGACTGAGGAACTTTATATAATGCAAAGAGAATTGGAGAAATAAGAATAGGTCCTTGAAATTCCTGCTGCAGCAAATCATAATACTTAGTGAGCAACTGAGACACATCATTTCCCACTGAAACAAGTCATTCTTTCTGGAAATAATTTCAAAGAAAAAGAATCCCTTAGACTTACTGACCAAAGCCACATTCTTCTCAGAATTTGAATCAGAAATATGAGGATGTAACAAAAAGTCTATACCTTCACAATTATTTTGAGGTTCAAACTCATGAATCTTTCTAGAAAATGAAGGATTCCTTTTTCTTTTACTGTAAACAACCACAGAAAAAGAGCCAGTGCTAAATTACTCCTTTCTAGAGGGGTCTACTTTGGAAGCTCTTTGGAAGCTCTAAATTTCAAAACTTTGAACTTCATACATTCGAGACCATAAGATCAAAGTTTTGAAACTTTGAATGGTATTAAATGGAGATTGCCATACAGTGCAGAATGGGAAATTTACTGTTCTCTTCACTGTAGTACAATCTCAGAGTTAGTATATTTAATTAGCAGGGGGGTGTGGGGGTGCAGGGGGGCTTGCCTTCCTGCAGAAATATAAAACATAGTTTTTATGCTTTTTTATTGAAGTTTTAAACTTTCAAAACTTCAATGTTATTGTCTCGACCATATGAAGTTTGAAGTTTTGAAAATTTGACCTTCCAAAGTAGATCCATCTAGAGTAAGTGAGACATAAGAAGATATATGTCCATTGTTTTGCTACTTTTTGACAGGAATATCTGTGGAAGAAGACAAACACTGTCTCACAAAACTTTCCCCAAAGATGGTCACAACTTTCTGGCTAGGCAGAGTAGGATTCTCTGCTCTTTCTCCCAGGACTGTCAAGACTGTCTCTCCCTCACCCAATTTCTTCTGATTCCACCATTTGCTGCTATTACACCTGTCTAATCTGTACCCAGTTTCATGTCTTGTTTCTTCAGTTGTGCATTGCATTCCCCTGTCATTTTCTGAAGTTCTTGTTCAGAGTTTGCTTATGATGTCAGATTGGCTGTATACAGCTGTGAAACCCATGCACTGACCCAGTAATCAAGGAGCCTTGATCCTCACCACTAGCACCAGTGAGAGGTGTCCACTTTGGAGGGATAACAAGTACACACACAGTAAAGTACAATTTCCCATAAGAGCACACAGAGAGTACAATTTCCCTTAAGAGCACACAGAGATCACAGTCTGTCTGGGGCTGGTTTCTCTCTTTCGCTCCAGATCCTCATTAAGACTCCCCACTGGCACAGCTATAGAGTAGAGTCCTTAGCCAGGATTTCAAACCAAGTCCTCCCAGCACTCCCTCTGTCCGACCAGTAATTCGTGTCCCTGCCCAAGTAGCTGACACACACACACACACACACACACACACACACACACACACACACACACACACACACACACACACACACACACACACTTTGAGATATGATTTATATACAACCACACAGACACTCCTGGGGAAGGCTGGCACAGGTTCACTAGCTGTGCCCCTTCTGTCCAAGCTATAACATAGTAATCCACTGCTGCCAGAACCCCTATTTACCAGCTAACAATAAGGCCATTCCCAAAGTGTGTCCAGCTTTACTGTGCAATAATTATTATCCAATTAGTAAGTGTGACCAGAACTTTTAAGGCTTATTGGACTGGCTTTGTACAGTATCACTATATACATGCAATGTACTCTAGAGCTTAAATTATCTCTAAACAAAACAGCCATAGTTGAAAGGTTTAAAAAATATTTAATAATAACTAATAAAAACACAAGACAAATATCCTCCGTTCAACACAGTGCTAGTCAAGATTTCAGACATCACAGAAAAATGCTTAAAATAATACTTTAGAATAGTCTGACATAAATATAGAAAACAGCTAGACTAAACTTACTATTTTCCATCTATTTCTAACAGAGACACTAAAGTCTAAGATCCTACTTACATACAGAGCAAAGGCAGAGCACTGGTGAGTGGATGTTCTTCAGACAAAATCCAAAAATGCTCTGTCTTTCTATGTGAGAGCTCTTAAATTGGTAATACATCCCTGCTGACTCATTTTAAATTACATCATTCTTCCCTGGTTCCCAGGCTAAGAGAAACTCAGAGTTTAACATATGTTTGATATTGCAGCTGCCAGGAACCCACAGCAATAAAATACATTATACATGCAAAATCTAGCAATTAAATCTGGTCTCACAAAAGTAGAAGGAATTCTTTATTCCAGACATTATGTCTCCGAGCTTTGAGATCAAACAGTCATAAAATGCTTTACTTTACCAGCTTTCTTCCAGCAGAGTGCACTGTGGTTACATTTTTGAAGTTCAATATTTAACACAGTTTTCTTTACATTTGTGAAACAGCCAGTGGATTTTATTAATATTTACAATGACATAGAATTATCTACAAAATTCTATCTAGCAGGCCTGGCAGCCTTTCAGTTTTTCACAACAGCAACCATGTTGATCTGTCCCTTCCAACTTGTTTGGTGATGCACTCCATCACTTGTGAACAGCAAACTGGAGTAGGCAGTTTCAGCTGCTGCTTTATTTGCTTTCACAATGCCATGTTGCACAGCCTAGCATACACTAGAAAGATCTTGTTGCATATGTCTGGACAGTGTTGCAGTTCCCTTTTTAAGGTGACTAGTCATCAGAAGTATCCATTCAGTAGTCTCAATACATTCTCCTTTATGTTTTTCATTTCCTGCATGGTCTAGGGTTGTTTATCTGTGTCATTAACCAAGACTCTAGGGTATATCTGGCATTGCCTGAATCACACAACACAGGAAACATGTGACCTATTCCCTGGTTATATGCTACTTGTGTGCATCTGCTAATCTAACTTGCATGTGTATGCCCCTGCCTTGCTAGTGACACTGTGGGAAATTCTCTAACAGGAACAAGTACTGGATGTATGCCAAATGTGTGAGTCATGTGAACTGTCTAGGTGGTGCACAGGTACTTTATACATAATGCCCCGTGCATTACAGACCACCTGGCAATTCAGGAATAGAACCCTTTCTTGGTGATGTACTGCAGGTCCCCTGGGCCAGGTGGCATCCTGATAACAACATGTGTTCAATTTATGGCTTCTAAGACTTTAGGAAAAGGACTTTGTCTTAAAAAGCACATATGGTGTTGCTTCTTTTGTCCAGTGTCCTGAGTAAACAGATATGGTCCTCCTCATAAAGTAGCATTGTAGCAAGGAACTGTTTTAAGAATTACAAAGTTAACATGTGCTGTATCCCTACTGTGTCCCCTGTAGGACCCTGGTAGCTTCCTACAGATGGTTAAGGCTACAATTACTCTAATAAACCTAGTTTAACTATGTCACCCACAAGATTATGGTGGTTCAGGCACATGCGCAGGAAAGCAGAAAACAATCTGGTGAAGTAGATTTGAGACAGACAGGAAGAAGGCAAGAGAAAGTGAGGACATCTAGCAAGCAAATAGATATATTGTGTAAGAGAAGATCTGGAGAAGATCTCGAACAGTCAGATATGACAGTTAAAGAAGGTAAGAGAGTGACAGTCAAAAGAGAGAGGGATAGGTTCAGTTGATGGGACACCAGAGCCCCATGTTGAAAATCCAAAAAAGGGTGTTGATAATGGTGATGATGATAGTGATGATGGTAGGGCCTTCACACACCCATCATAATAGCAGCAGTAGGGCATTGTGGAGAGTCAGTGAACGAACGTGACCCACAGCTAAATTAGAGATGGCACAATAGCTTTGTGCCACTGGTAAACAGTAGTTACTGATCCACAGTTATGAGCCATGACCAGACAACACAGGCAAAAAATGATGCATGCTTTATCACAGCCAGACTACACATGATAGTGCATGGACTGGCCATGTTGTGCTTCAGACAACTCTAAGTTAGAGGATAGACAGGCACGGTCATTATCACTTGCACAGTTTATGGGGCACACAAAGAAAATGACTGAAACAGTTTAATAAGGGATAGGGCCATGGTTGATAAACACAGTAAATGCATACTCTAGAAGGTTGTGGTGAGTCCATGATCACATCCATCAGTGGTATTGTCAAGTTGCAATGATGCAACCCTTGCTGATGTCTACTGTACTGACTTGTGGTGTTGTGTCTCAATGTGGTCTATGTCAGGGAAAGGGTAGAACTTTCATAATGAATGTGTGCAGCTTGATGGGACATCCCATGTGTTAAGCATTAGGAGCATCATTTACCATGATCTTGATGATGTCCACAACTAGAACTGGTAGTTTATGTGCCCACAGGCAACTTTCTTAATTTTATATACTGTAGCCATGTCTCAACATATGGTCTTGGAACGCCTTGTGTCTTGCAGCATGTCCTTTCCTTAGTTGCATGTATTCATGCTGTGACACACAAACCTCAGGTACAAACCACTCTGTCATTCTGCTATCATGAGGTCCCAATAAGACATACACCACTACAGTGAACCCAATCTCACTGACATCCACTACTGAAAATGTTGTGGTTGCTGAGGTACTTAATTTAAAAATGTAAGCAGAGAATTCTTTAGGGGCCAGTGGCAAAATTCCGAATCGCATCTAGAGAAGAAATTGGCTCTCACATCAAAAAAAGTATACTTGTGCAAAATCTTACCATAACAATGGATGTCCTTGCCTTCACTGCTGCAATATTCTTAACAGATGGGATTCCATGCCAAGGAATCCCGATGTCTGGCCAGTCTACCAAAGCCTACTGTTGCTTTATGGTACACAGAACATCACCCAAATGCTCCTTTCATAGCATAGGGCATAAAGATGATGTTCAGGCATACCATCTACAGAACTGATTGTTCTAGTAGGAACACCAGTCCAAAGAATCCAAGAGGTAACCTGTACATCCAGGAAGGCAAAAGACTAGGGGGATGGAGGGAGGGAGTGAATACTGCAGCAGTGAAGACAAGGACATTTAACGTCATGGTAAGATTTTACAAAACTGTAGTATATCCTTACATTCACAGCTGCAGTATTCTTAACAAATGAGAGAGTGCCAAAGCTCAGCAGGAATCTTGGGAGGAGGAAGGAACTGAAGAGTCAACTAAAAGCCATGAAGAATGGTACTAACAAAACCAGCCCTAGCTCTACAGATACTGTCCATCTTGTAATGCTTGGTAAAGGTATGCACAGAAGCCCAGGTATCTGCTTTAGGAATAAAATTAGTATCTAAGCCCTTGAAAAAAAAACATCATAAGAAGCCACAGCTCTAGTAGAATGAGCCTTAACTGAAGAAGGAAGGCTCTTACCATGAAAAGTGCAACAAAAGGAAATAGCCTTAGAAATCCACAAAGAAATAATTTGCTTGGATACAGCTAGTTCTAAAGATCTAGGATGAAAAGAAACAGACAACAGATCAGATTTTATAATAGCTTTATTCTTATCTAAATAAACCCTGAGTTGCCTATGCACATAATAAGTATGCAGCACCTTCTCACTGTCAGATTGTGGAGAGGGGAAATAGGCTGATTAAGAGACAGCTTATTAACCACCTTAGCCATAAAAGAAGGATTAGTGTACAAGGACACCCTGTCCTCATGAAAGATCAAAAAAGGAGGACAAGCCATAAGGGCTTCCAACTCAGACACCCATCTGGCAGAAGTAAGAGCTAACAAGAGAACAGTCTTCCAAGTGCAATGTTGCAAGGAAGCTGAAGCAGCAGGCTCAAAAGGAGCCTGAGTCAACTTCTCCAAAACAAAATTAGGATTTCAGGGAGGAGGAACAGGCTTTATGGGAGGTCTAATATTAAGGACATCTTTAAGAAATTGTTTAACCTCAAATCTAGAAGCTAATGGAGGATAAGAAGGCAGACAAGCAGATATAGCTGTTAAGTGGGCCTCAATAGTAGAACAGGCCAAACCAGCATTGAGCAACTCACACAAATAAGAGAGAACTAAAGGAACATCCACAGTAAGTGGGTCCAGGTTACAAAATAGACACCAAATGGAAAATGTCTTCCATTTGGAGAAGTAGGATTTCCTATTAGTAGGTTTCCTGGCCTCTGCAGGACTTGCAGAATGTCCTCAGAAAAAAATGTGTCCATGAAAAATGAGAATCCTATCACCCACAGTGTCAGCTGAAGTGTGGAGAGGTGGGAATGGATGAGAAATCCTTTGTCTTGTGTAAGTAGATTCACCCTGTGATGTAACTTGTGATGATTGCTTCTGGCTATATGCAGAAGTATAGAGAACCAGTGCTGTAGTGGCCAGAAGGGAGTCACCAACAAGATTCTGGGAGCATCCTTGAATCTTGCACAGTACTCTCAGAATAAGAGGAAGGGGAGGGAATGCATAAAGAAACATCCCCTTCCAAGAAAATGAGAGGGCATCCATCTTCTACACCAGAGGACCTGGGACTTTGGCACAAAACAGAGGAAGCTGTCTGTTCTGAGGGAAGGCAAAAAGATCCACTTGAGGGGTTCCCCACTGGTGGATAATGTCCAGAAACACATCCCTGTGAAGCATCCATTTGTGGAACTGAGTTAAAGACCTGTTCAGAATATCTGCCACAATGTTCTGACCAGATGGGATATAAACGACTTGAAGAGTTACTTGATACTTGACAGCAAAATCCCATACCAGAAGGGCCAACTGGCAAAGACGATAAGATCTCATTCCTCCCAATTTGTTGATATTCCACATCACTGTGGTATTGTCTGTGAACACCTTGAGAGGCCCTGGAGAGAAAAGAGAATGAAAGGTCTGATGAGCCAGCAGAAGAGTTCTCATCTCTTTGACACTTATATTCTCCTTCTGCTGATGAGGCAACCACACCGCTTGTTCCTTTAGGGAGCCATATATCACCATCTATCCTATGTCTGTGGTGTGTGTAACCAATTCCTGAGCGGGAAGAGGTGGATGAAAAGGGATCCCTGGATTCAGAGACAACTACTGAATCCACCAGTGAAGTTCTTGTCTGAGACAAGGAATAAGAGGAAATACAAAGTCTAGATGATGTGCATGCTGAAGCCATACTGAATTCAGAAACCACTGAAACATTCTTATATGAAGTTTGGCCAGAAGCAGCATTGGAATGGTGGATGCCATGAAACCCAGAGCTCTCATAAACTCCCTGGTGGTAAGGGAAGCCAGAGAAAGAAGAGTGTGAACAAAAGAAATTACAGTTACAGCCTTTGGAGGAGGTAGGGATCCAAGCACTGGCACTGTCTGAATCCTGCAACCCCGAAAAACATGATCCTGAGAAGGATTCAGAGAAGACTTTTTGAAATTTATTGTGAACCCCTGACTCTGAAGAAGAGAAAAGGTAAAGTAAAGATTTTGTAAAAAGATCTGTGGAGAAGGCACCTGAATCAGAAGGTCATGCCAGTAAGGAAATATTTGGATCCCCTGAAGCCTGCAAAAAGCAATCAAAGGAGCAAGGCATTTGATTAACACTCTTGGGGCAGTAAAAAGGCCAAAGGGCAAAGCAGAGAACTGAAAATGCCAGGAAGCAACAGAAAAATGCAAAAACCTTTTGAAAAGAGAATGGATTGGAATGTGGAGATAAGAATCCCTGAGATCTAGAGCTACCATAAAGGCCTGAGGAGCAACAGAGGAAGCAGAGTCTGAAGGGACAACATCTGAAAAGAAGGCACTTTCAGAAAAGTGTTTAGATGAGAGAGGTCTAGAATAGGTCTCCAAGTGCTCTCTTATCTGGGCACTAGAAACAGTCTGGAACAGAACTCCTTCCCACTGTGGGACACAGGCACCTCTTGAATAGTACCCTGAGTCAAAGGATCTTGTAGAACCTCTGAAAAAAAGAGAAGTCATTCCTGAGGAGGCTGAGGAATGCCCATAAAAGGAGGACAGAATTTCCATACCATGAAGTACCCCTGATGAATGATAGACATAACCCAAGAATCCTGAGGGATCTGAAGCTAAATAGAAAGATGTCACTGGGAACAGGCAGATAGTCATACAGCACCTGGTTTGTCAGGAAAGGAAGGATTCAGAATCCCTGAAAACTGAGTAGCCATAGCAGGATGAGCCTGTTTGTCACTCTTTTTACCTTTAGTCAAAGGACGAGATAGCCTATGAGCAAATGTTGGTTTAGTGGGGTAGTTTCTCTAAATTTTAGGCATGGGAAAAACAAACACATGTTCAAGTTCCCGTAAGGCCTTACCCTTATTCTGAAGGGACTAAAACAAACCAGCAGAAGCAGCTTCCCTGAAAAAAGGTTTAGGAAATTCATAGTATCTGTTATGGATATCACCGACCTGAGCAAAATCCCATTTAAAAAAAATCCATCATCCTAGAGATTTTGTCTCCAAAGGAAATTTTCTCAAAAGGAACATCGGGACTAATAAATTCCTCCTCCTATGACCCATAGTCCAAAGGAGAAGGCATTTGAATAGAATAAGTGAGGGAATCATCATCAGAATCTGACTCTTACTCAGAAATATCCTGTTCTCCAAGTCTTTTGAGGGGAAATACAGGATGAAGGAGGAACAGGAACCGAAACCCCCTGAGGAGACTGTAATAACATTAAAGCAGTAAATAGCCATTGAGTAAAGGCCTGCCACTCACTTTCTGGCTCTCTAGGAGCAGAAGAAACATGTTTAGGTTTTTATTTCATTTTTAAGAGAACATTCCCCCTATAAAACTGAGAAGGCTCAGACCCAGAAGGGCAGTTGAGAACTATAGTAGGAACTTCTTCCCCAACTAAAATCTGAGGAACTCCCCTAAGCTCCTTGGAAAAAATCAACCATGATTCCCTCTGAATGTCCAAAATGGATGCCTGCAAACCTCTTCAGATGTGCTGCCAGCCTGATCCTCACCTACCTCCTACCCAGTCACAGCAGAGAATTCTGACAACACAGCAGGATGTGGCTGTGAGTTCATAGCAACCTCAGGAGAAACACCAGGCAGAGGCTGGATAGTGGACGATTCTGGTCATAACTTTTTCATCTACTTCTTCTCTAATGGCTGATCTGCAGGGTGGGAAATTCCTTCCATGGTATCTTTAGCGAGAAGCTTACAAGGCAGGTTCTCAAAATATAAGGAAATGAAGAAAGCTGACTGCAAAGGGATTTAGGGAAGAACGCTTGACAAATTGAACAAGATGTATGGTTATGAGAAGCTCCAAGGCAAAAAAGACACTTATTGTGGCAGTCTTTATGGGGAATCTGAATCACAAACTGGTATTTACCCTCCCTGGATGACATTAACCCAAAAGCTGGGGCAGCCCGTGCTATTGGACTGCAGCCCCCCCCCCCAGCTGTAAAAAAAGAAAGAAAAGAAAGAAAATAAAAGATAAAAACGAAAATTAAAATTCATGGACTTTTGCACATGCGCACTAGTCCAGACTGCTGCTGAGACAGTCTGGAGCATGCGCAGACTGTCTCAGCAGCAGTCCAGATTGGGAAACATTTGCAAGCAGAGATCCCAGAAGTCTATGCAGTTGTAACTGCATAGACCGTGGCTGGAAATGGATCAAATGTGGACTGCGACATCAGCAGGCTGGAGTCTCAACAGGGGAAGAACATCTCACATGGTGGATTTGATGCTCCAATGGACATAATGCACAGGCAGGTTTAGGTTTGTAGTGCTCTAACAGCTATGGAGTTAATGGCATCTACATCACTCCAGGTGTGTGTGTGTGTGTGTGTGTGTGTGTGTGTGTGTGTAAATGCCCCAGTTGCTAATATACTGGTGGCTAGAACAAACTCATGGTGGTGTGGTAGGGAATACCTCAGGCCTGAACCCTGTACCTTGTATGCAGGTGTTAAGGACCTGAATTCCCTACCCACCACCATATGTAAACAAATTGCAGATTTTTGCCTCATATTTGATCTGATCTGTTCCTCATAATATCTGTGGTTTCTAAATGCTGCAGTGCTTAATATTTGATGGTGCAGTGGTAGCATTGTTGCCTCACAGCTGCAGGTTTTCAGGTTTGATTTTTGCCTGGGGTGCCTTCTGTGTGGGGTCTGCATCTTCTCCCTGTGTTTGTGTGGGTTTGCTTTTGTGTCCTCCCATGTTACAAAGACATTTCTGCATTATTTCTTCCTGGGCCTCTGCTGAAAATTGTTTTTTTGTTCCAAGTCAGACTGTCCTGATTAACAAATGTTAAATAAAATTGACAGGCATTTGAATTTCAGACTTCAGGTTTCTGAATGTTTAATTCCTTGCATATTTGATGGTGCAGTGGTAGCATTGTTGCCTCACAGCTATAGGTTTTCTGGTTTGATTCTTGGCTGAGGTGTCTTCTGTGTGGAGTCTGCTTCTTATCCCTGTATTTGTGTGGATTTGCTCTGGTGTCCTGCCATTTACAAAGACATGTGTCTGCAGTATTTCTGCCTGGGCCTCTGCTGAAATTGTTTTGGCGGTCAGAAATAAAATTGACAGGCATTTGAATTTCAGACTTCATATTCTTCAGAAAATACATAGTAACACAACCTTTTATTGTAGCAATTTTCTAAGTTTATAAGATGAATATTTGAAATGTTTCCTTATTTTTGGGACTGTATTACCCCATTATTGGCTTTGTCCAGATTTTTTGTGCTAAGGTTGACAGCTATGGCAAGAACTGAATTCACTGAATATGTTTGAGGGCTGTATTCCCTCATTACTGGGTTTGTCCAGGTGTTTTGTGCTAAGAGGTTGACAGCTATGGTGAGAACTGAATTCATTAAATGATAGCCATTTAAGTTTCAGTCTTCCTCTTTCACAAAGCAGCTGATTTGGCGTAGTAGTATGTTGCTCTAACTGTTTTGCACAGGGACCTTGGCAGTAAAATGTATGGTGGCAACAGCAGTTTTCTTTCACAAAGCAGGTGATTTGGCATAGTGGTATGTTGATCTGACTGTTTTGCATTGGTAGTAAAATGTATGGTGGTGACACAGCATTTTTCTTTCACAAAGCAGCTGATTTGGCATAGTGGTATGTTGCTCTGACTTTTGCACAGAGACTTTGGCAGTAAAATGTATGGTGGTAACACAGCGTTTTATTCTAACAATGTTCCAAGAATATGCAAGCAATGTTTAATGTGTCCCTTTTTTTTGGGCTTTTGACCCCCCCCCCCCCAATAAATTTGGCTTTTTCCAGATTTCTTGTGCTGCGAAGTTGAGATGCAGTTGAGTATTGAGTAGATTTTACAAGGAGCTGAGAGCTGCAGGGGAAGAGACGTTTAGTGCTGCTTATGCTAAGTCAGCTTGCATTGTTAACAGCATAACAGGTTGCATACTTGCTTTTGATGCAGAAGTTTGTTGGTTCTACTCCCACAAGGTGTGAATGCTTCCATACTGAAAAAGTTAAGATACTAACTATGAGCCTGTTCTCAGTTTGCCATCCATTTCCTATTGCAATATTGCTAGCTTATCATTTTTAATGTAATATAGGCAATTTATTCCTCAGGGGCATCAGACATTTATTTTTCGATGAAACCATGAAATATAAAGGTGTTTGCTAGCAGCAACCTCTTCATTAGTTACAGATTTATTTAATGTGGAATTATTTAGATGACTTTTTTACTTCTTCAGAGATTGTGCATATTTACTGATAATGGTGGACTGTAGAATTGTGGATATTTACTGATAATGGTGGACTGTAGAAGTTTGAGTAGACTTTTATGATGGAAATGTTCTGAACTGGGCAGTTTTGTCATTATGGGTGCATGCATTTTGTTTCATTGTTTACTGGAAAAATGTTCAAAACAATAAGAAGGTGTATCAAATAGCACATGTATGTTTCATACGCAAGGGGCCTATGATTTGAAAACAGTCCAAAATGAATCTTTATCTGCCACATGTAAAATGCATTTTCTTTGAATGTGGGTTTCAATGCTGTTTCAATGAATGTGAGTTTCAAGGGCAGAGAAGTTTTAATGCTAAGTTGTTTAGCAGATGTCTTAGTGTTTGTGCTGTAAAATGCAAAATAAAACTTTCAAATGAAGTTCAAATTATCACAGAAGTAAATCAGTATGCACATTATGTTTATGGTAAATGGAGTGAAATAGCCAAGTAATGGATGATTGGAATGGCTGCAGGGGGAGGCTCCATTCGACTTTGATTCTGTGAGGGGGAAGGGCGGCAAACTTAAAGACAGCCCCAGCTGAACTATACCTCCCAACTGTCCGGATTTTCAAAGAATGAATAGATTTTTGCTTCTTAGCTTTGGTTTGTTCCTCATAAAATTTGTGGTTTTCTGGCAAATCATTTAGGAATTAAGTCACTAAATAATGATACACTGAGTTTCACACTTCATAACCTTCAGAAAAATGCATGCTAACGTAAGACCTGTTGTTCTATCAACTGTCTCAGTTTATACAAGAGCAATTTTTAGTACTGTTTATATGTTCCCCCAATATATTTGGCCTTGTCCAGATTTATTGCATTAACAGGTTGAGAGGTACATGCAAATAAATTGCTTTATAGAATTAGGCATAGCCAAACCTCTCAACACTCCCTGATTTTGTCTCAAAATGTTGCTCTTCCCCCCAATAATCCCTCCGCAAAATAGCAATTTTGGAAGAAAACATGGAGGGTTTACAATTAAGAAATAACTGTAATAATCAAAGTTATGGATTACTTTTATTTCAGAAATGCATGTAGATTATTTTATTTTGTCAGCTGCTCAAGTTAGCACTAATATTAAAGTGTCCCTTCTTTGACAGGTTTCCAGCTGTATTGTGTGGCTATTTTATATTTTTACATCACACTTTTGGTCCATTTTTCATAAAATTGTGGGTTTATTTTGGCAAATTAGTGACAAATCATTAAAGACTGAAGTTAGAAAATAATGACAGACATTTGAGTTTCAGATTTCATACCATTCAGAAAATTCATACTAATGCAAGACCTAGTCTATTATCTTTCTAAGTTTATAAAAGCAATATTTAAAAATTGTCCTTATTTTTGGGCCTTTGTCCCACTTTTTTGTATGGCTTTGTCCAGATTTCTTGCTCTGAGGTTGAGAGGTATGACATAATGTGTCAGGACCATCACAGTCAGCCAGAGACATTTCAAATTGTGACATACTTGTTGCACCCCATTCCCCCATGTAGTGACTCTGGATGTGTCGAAGCAAGGCAAAGAGTAGTTATGAAGTGTAAATGTGCAGAGTACCCCCCCCCCATCCAAGGTACACACAAGTACAGGAGTGGCTTTTCATCTGTCCTTGATTTTTGCAGAATGGTCTGATTTCTGTCATATTTTTTGTACTGTTGATTTAAGCTTATTACTCAAAGTGCCTGTTGCTCTGTGTTTAAGTAGCAATACTTTAATGACCATCAGGTAAGCTTGGCTGAGATCTTAAGATGCAAGTAAGCTTTAATAAGCATACTGTTAAAGAATTGCCAACATTGAAAGCCTTTCTGTTGTTGCCATGTAGAGAATACTTAACTAGATAATGTATAAGCCTTGGGTATTGAAATGCATATGACAGTATTTGTAATAAAGGTCAGGATTACATTATTTTAAGAAGCTCATTACACTTGGAGACTTCCAATCATCTCTGCGGGCTTTACCTGTAAACTAAACAGAATGCCAATCGTGTGGTCCATAACCTGTACAGTAATCCTTTTAAGCAATGTATCTTGAGCTTATTTCTTGTTTGCTTTTCATTTTTTACTTTGATCATGTTTTCCCCATGAAACAAGTAGATAGTTGTCAGGCAGCAGGTCTTTTTTTGGATAAAAAACATTTTTACAAGTGGGGCCATCAGATATTTCTACTTTCAGCATATTACTTGGTATTCTAATAAAGCTGAATATAAATTATAATTAGAACTACAGTGCAAGAAGAGGTTTGAGTTGAGTGCTGCTTGTTTTTCTTATACTTGATTTTGACTGGCATTCCATTAATGTATTTAAAAAGTAATTTATTTTTTCATGTCTCACAACCTTTTTGTTTCCATTTAGATATTAAGTAAGCTGTCTTGCAGCCAATGCATTGAAATATTTTTATTCTTCTACACTTCATTTTGTCTTGATTGGACTCTCATAATGACGGTTTGGCACCCAGGGCAGTGTATTTAGTTAGTTTTTGTGGTTTTGAGCATAGCTCCTCCCCTTTCAAGTTGGCCACACCCCTTCCCATTGACCCCACCCATTCAGCTGTCTCCTGCAGCCCCCCTTTGATTTGAAGTCACCAGCTGCCACTGCCCAAAAGAGCACAAAAATGGCAAGAAATAATAAAAGCCTCAATGAGGCACTTATCTCCAACTTGCTAGGATTCAGCAAACAGGTGTAGGTGTTACCCATAGCACAAACATGCATACAGCTGGTGAAAAATAGATATAGGCAAACAACAGGCAAAGTTCTGTAGATGGTACACCTGCACTTTACCTTTATACCCTATGCTATGCAAGGAGCGTTTGGCTGATGTGTGGTTTACCTTAAAGCAATGGTAGGCTTTGGTAGACTGGCCGAACATCAGGCTTCCACGGCGAGGAATCCCATCTGTTAAGAATACTGCAGCAGTGAATGTAAGGACGTATTGTACTACAGTTAAAACCTAACACTCTGGCCCCCAACAAAATTCCAGCAGACCACCTAAAATTCACATCAGATGCATTAGATTACACTATCTCCATCTTATTTAATAGATCAATCACAGAAAGTTATGTTCTCTCACTCTTGAAGTCATCCTACATCTTGCCATTATATAAAGGTGGCAAACCAACTAATTATAATAACTACCATCCAATAGCGGTCATTTTCCCACTTTCCAAAATTCTCAAAAAATGCATTTGCCATCAACTCCATAAATCTATAATTGATCATAAACTACTCTCCCCACCCCAGCATGACTTTAGACCACACCATAGCATTAACTCTGCTCTCCTCAAATTCTATACCACTTTTAATACACACAGAAGTTCAGGTAACTAGGTATCTGCACTATTCCTAGACCTCTCCAAAGCTTTTGATACTGTGTCCCACTGTAAACTACTCAACCGATTACATAAACTCAGGTTCATCTGTCTATCAGATAGAAAGCCATCAAATGGCAAAGTCAAGTTTCCTTCTTCCTTCCCGTATCTGTTGAAATCTCACAAGGCTCAGTTCTAGGCTCTTTTATTTAACATCCTTATTGATGATCTGTACTAATCTGCCAACACACAACCATCATTCAGCATGCCGATGATTCTACCTTAATTTGTTCTTCACAGAACCTGGAATAACTACTGTAACAAACCAAGGAATCCCTGTTGTCTACTGAGACATGGCTGAACAACTTACAACTTCTACTAACTCTCCGAAACACTAAACTAATTGTTTACACCTAAATCATACTACACAAAAAATCCCATTTCTCTATTATCTCTTCCAACAAAAGTTCAGTAGAAGTAGTGTTACACTCCAAGCTCCTTGGAATCACTATAGATGAAAACATAAAATATGAAGCAATCAAAAAAAACCATCACAAAGTTAGCATCCTCTGTAGAATAAAACCTTACTTAACAGATGAAGCAAGGAAACATATTGGTTCAATATACATACTGCCAACCCTTTCCTGTGGCACTGTTATTCTCATTAATTTAATAACCAAAGGTAAAAAAACGGCTTGCACTTCTAGCTATGTAGTCTTGGGAACCGGTACACTTCTTCAAGGATGAAGCAGAATAATCCAATAATAATGCTCGTAAAGTGAAAACACAAATTTATTTAACAAAACAAAACAGTCAGTTTAGCGCTTTCACCTGTGTGCATCAGGCTTCCTCAGAACTAACTGTTACTGAGTTTCAAACAGTTTAAATCACTTTTTTGGCGCCAAAAAAGCAAACATATAATTTAAAGGTATATCACCTCTAACAACATTTTAACACACTATTTAAAAGTCAACAACACGTAATAAAAAATTGATCACTAAACATTACCTAGTGTAAATATTAATTCATTCAAAATGTCATATTAAAATGTAAATACTTTCATATATCTTGTGTATAAAAATATATAAAGTAAAATAAAATGTGTAATAAAATAAACCATAAAATAGTAGTGTTGAGTATATTTCCAGGTAAATAACATATAGATGGATGTAAACATTTTTGTATATATACATAAATAAACAAATGAATACTTGTAAAATAATATATGTATGTACAATAAATGTTGTGCATTAAGATTTTAATTAATTTTATACTTCAATAAAGGTTTTATAGAAATATTGTCGTTTAACCCAAGGGGTGTGGATGCGTCTGTATATAATTGCCATCACATTTCCCGAAAGGATAAAAGTCCCTTACAATCACCCCCCCGGGATCCGACTTAATAATATCTATAATGCCAAATGTAAATTTATGCTGTCTTCCAAACTGATTAATATGTCTACAAAGTGCATTCCTTTCATCACCTTTTTTAATACAATACATGTGGTCATAAATTCGCCTATTAAAATGCCTCTCTGTCTTTCCGATGTAGAAAGCCGGGCATGCACCACACAATTTGAGGATGAGATTTTTTAAACAACCTATGGGTATTGCCATTAATGAAAATGTTATTAATGAATTTTATTTATTTTTTGATAAATGTGGGATTGAATATATTCAATTGTTAATTAAACATAATGACGAAAAATTAATTAAATGTATGCAGGAGATTGAGAAATTAAATGAAGTGATCTTAAATGATTTATTGTTCCCACAATGGGAAAGGTTGTATACAAAACAATTTAACATTGCTGAATCCAATTCTCAAAAAGCTTTTGAGAGAAAAAGTAATAAAATGAAAAGGGATATTCAACAATATAATAGAGGCTGTGCATATAGATGGAGACAGGATATTAACGATGGTACTGATCAAATGTATTATGCAAAGGATGGTGAACATTCTTACGAACACACACGTTATGAAAAGTATGGTGAGCATAACCAGTATGATGGGAATCCCCATTTTTGGAAACAAAATCAGATAGGGAAGACCAAGGACTGGAAATGGGGAGGGAATTGGAAAAATTTTCACTGACAGCTAC
Source organism: Protopterus annectens (assembly GCF_019279795.1). NCBI lineage: Eukaryota > Metazoa > Chordata > Ceratodontiformes > Protopteridae > Protopterus > Protopterus annectens. Next base: position 515,137,902 of record NC_056731.1, read on the forward strand.
AGACATGAATGGAAAACTCAAAGGAAGTGTGACATTGGCACATGATATAAGGAATGATGAGACAATTAGCGAAACACAAACAGATATTGTCACCACAGGTGTTATCAATAGTTATAAAAACTTCAATATTTATAACTATACGGATAAGGAACTAAGTGTCTCTCATTTTAACCTGTTTGCAAAAGGTTTTAAATATATTCTGACAACCAACTTTAAATTAGTAGATAATATTAGTCAAGTAAAACTATACACTAGGAAATTGAATCTTGCTATTATGTTCAATACTGATAAAGAGGATGTAGAATCAAATGAGGATGATGGCTCTAGGATATTAAAAAAGAATAGTACATTTATACCTGTAAACCATCCAACGGTAGCTACTTATGAAAAATCTGTTGTTCAACAGTTATATCAGTTGAACAACAAACTTAGGGGTAAAAAAGGAAAAAGTAATATTTCTAGAGAAGAACAGACAATTTTAACAGAATTAAGAAATGATAGGGCCGTACGAGTAATGAAGCCCGATATAGGGGGCGGTATAGTCATATACGATCAGTTAAGTTATACATCTAAGATATTTGATATATTACATTCTACGGACAATTATGAAGTGGTTTCATTAAATGAAGTTAATTTAGCTTATAGGAAAATAAATATGCACATAGAAGAATTTTTAATAGATAAACATATTGATTTAAACATATATAATTTTTTAAGAGTAGAACATCCAGTAATGGCTACATTAGTAGGTATTCCGAAGGTCCATAAAAATATAAATGACCCACCATTTAGACCAATCGTGTCAGGAAGCAGATCAAAAACTTTCTCTATAGGGGTGGCTATTGACACTATGTTAAAATCTATATATGAAGGTATCCCCCATTTAGTAAAAGATTCATGGGAATTTCTCGCCCAGTATCCCATTACATCATTTAATGAAGGTATTAAATTTGTTACAATAGATGTAATTGATTTATTTACATGCATTCCGAAAACTGAAGGATTAGAATCATTTGTAAGAAGTTTGAGAAAACATGTAGATTTTGAGTGGGACAATATTTGTCTCATTATGGAGATAATGAGTATAGTCCTTGACCACAATTACATCTACTATGAAGGGTAAATATTTAGGCAAAAAAGAGGCGTAGCTATGGGGGCAGCCTGTGCCCCTGTGTTTGCTAATTTAGTTATGCTAGATTGTGAGGAATCAACTATATTTCAAAGTGAATTTTATAAAAATATTAAATACTATTCTCACTTCCTGGATGATATATACATCTTATGGGAAGGTACTGAAGAACACCTACATCAATTTTTAAATTATTTAAATTCTAGTAGTGATTTTTTTAAAATTTACTTTTTCATATAACGAAACTGGGTTGGCATATCTCGATACTTTCATCTTTAAAGCTAACAACCAATTTTCATCTAGAATATATAGGAAGTCAACTTTTTCAAATAGCTATCTTGAATTTACGAGCAGTCATCCTAAAAGTATGATGAGATATACCTTTAAAGGTCAATTGGTACGAGCCATAAGGATGACATCCTCCTATGTACATATGTTGGAAGAAGCTGATTTTATAACTACGTTATTTAAGGATAGAGGATATGACATCAAAATGATGGAGAAAGTGAAGAGACAGGTAGTGAAAGAGTTGGGTATAAAATACACTCCCTTATTAGGATCAGCACATATGAATTTCAAAATGGTTGTATAAAGAAAAATTCCATCTTAAGGCCAAACTACTCAGGTAGAGCACGTATTTTGGAATATGGGCCGCACACTTTTAAGGTTAATGATATTATAAGAAATAATTGGAACATCATTCAAACTGATGCATATGTCTCACATATAGTGGGGAATAGACCGATTTTTGTAAATAAAATGGGACCTAATCTCAAAAGAATTCTAGAGAAGGGACCTATTAGGATAATTAATGTACCTACAAACACATACAAATGTGGGAATTGTAATCATTGTTATTTGATCTACAATCAAGAAGAAGTAAAATTGAAAAATATTACAAGGTCAAATATAAAATTCCAACACGGAAAATGCAGAACAAAATATGTGGTATATATTGCATTGTGTGGTGCATGCCCGGCTTTCTATATCGGAAAGACAGAGAGGCATTTTAATAGGCGAATTTATGACCACATGTATTGTATTAAAAAAGGTGATGAAAGGAATGCACTTTGTAGACATATTAATCAGTTTGGAAAAGAGCATAAATTTACATTTGACATTATAGATATTATTAAGTCGGATCCCAGGGGGGGTGATTGTAAGAGACTTTTATCCTTTTGGGAAATGTGGTGGCAATTATATACAGATGCATCCACACCCCCTGGGTTAAACAACAATATTTCTATAAAACCTTTATTGAAGTATAAAATGAATTAAAATCTTAATGCACAACATTTATTGTACATACATATATTATTTTACAAGTATTCATTTGTTTATTTATGTATATATACAAAAATGTTTACATCCATCTATATGTTATTTACCTGGAAATATACTCAACACTACTATTTTATGGTTTATTTTATTACACATTTTATTTTACTTTATAATATTTTTATACACAAGATATATGAAAGTATTTACATTTTAATAAGACATTTTGAATGAATTAATATTTACACTAGGTAATGTTTAGTGATCAATTTTTTATTACGTGTTGTTGACTTTTAAATAGTGTGTTAAAATGTTGTTAGAGGTGATATACCTTTAAATTATTTGTTTGCTTTTTGGTGCCAAAAAAGTGATTTAAATTGTTTGAAACTCAGTAACAGTTAGTTCTGAGGAAGCCTGATGCACACAGGTGAAAGCTCTAAACTGACTGTTTTGTTTTGTTAAATAAATTTGTGTTTTTACTTTACAAGCGTTATTATTGGATTATTCTGCTTCATCCTTGAAGAAGTGTACCGGTTCCCAAGACTACATAGCTAGAAGTGCAAGCCGTTTTTTTACCTTTGGTTATTCAGTTGTAGCGAATGCTTCATTGTGGTCTATTCTCATTAATTTGCAGTCTTCTCAAATTCACCTTCTGGAGCAGTGTTATTACAATGTAGCAACTTTTGCAGCTAATCTGCTCTACAGAACACATCACTGCACAACCCTCAAGCTGTCCAGTTGGACTGAGATGCACAGCTACTTGACCTTCTCTTAACTAATAATAACTCACACTCTCATCTGCACCCCAGAAAAATGCCCCAGCTTAGCCTGCACTCTCCAGCAATACACTCCTACAAATGCTCTTAGTTCAGGAGATAAATACCTGCTGAATGTAACCAGATCCAATAACAGCAGGAGACTCCCTTTTCTCTTGCCAGTTTCATACAAAATGTACTCACTGTTTATTCAACATAAGCAATGCATTTCTAGTTTTATATACATATATATATATATATATATATATATATATATATATATATATATGTATATATATATATATATAAGTTGTCTATGTCAGCTATGTTTTCCTTTGTTATGTTTTCACTGTTTTGTTATGGAGCTTTTCCTCCCCAGACCTCCACTGAAAAGGGGCTATGCCTGCTTGAACCATACCAGTAAACACATGCAAATAAATAAATAAAAACCTGGTGGAATGCCATGTCTGTATGTTGTCCTGGGACTGCTCTTGTTTGACATCTACTTCTCTGAAGTACAGGCCAACACTGAGGGACTCTGGCTAACAAAGTTCACAGATGACTGCAAACTGTGAGCCATTACTGAATCCCTAAATGATGTGGATATTCTACAAGAGGGCCTTACAGAAACAGATGCTTGGTGCCAGAGCCATGGGCTCAAGCTCAATGCCAAGAAATGTATAGTTATCCCCTTTGGGAAAAAACATGTACCCATGAATTATCATATAGGTGGCAGTACACTAAACACAGAAAGTGTGATAAGAGACTTAGGGACACAGGTGGACAGTGGTCTCACCTTTGTTAACCACATCGCCACAACAGTCAGGAAATCCTTCTATGTGGCACATCTCATCGCTAAGGACTTTTCATTGAGAAAAAAGGAGGTCAATGTCCCACTGTACTCATCCCTCATTAGACCCATTATAGAATACAATGCCCCATTTGGTATGTACCTCTCAAGATCTGCAACAATTGGAAAGGCCGTCAAAATACCTCACTAAAAAAATCACAGGGCTAAAGCAGATGCCCTATGCTGACCATCTAAAAAAACTCCACCTATACTCTGTCGCATATCGTCTACTCAGAGGCAATCTCTGTTTAACATACAAGGCCATGTCAAACCCAGAGCTGTTGGACATGCTACACTTAAAGAAATCCCAATCCCTCAGAGGCACATGCCCCAGGGATATAAACCTTGTCATCACAAAGAGCAAAACATGCTGGTGGGATAGGTTCCTGACTCAGAGACTCCCCAGACTCTGGAATAGACTGTCCATACATGTCAAGCAGAGCACCTCTTTGGCCCTCTTCAAAAGGAACCTTGATGATTGGATGGGAGATAGGAAATTCACCCCATGGATCACATCAGTCACCCTGCTAGACAGGGGTCCAAGGAAGTAAATACTATGAGAATAAATAGCCAGGGAGTTGTTATGGCTAGGCTTGTATAGGCCATAGGGTCGATAGCCTAGTACCAACCTATGAACCTACTAAATAAATAAATAAATAAATAAATAGAGTGACTGTGGTTAGCCACTTGAGCTGTGGCTAATGACACCATTCAGTAAACCATCCAACCCTGTACAGGAAGCCTGCAACAGAGCACAAGCAACAACCAGAAATACCATAGAGCATGTGTTTGGTGTACTGAAAGCTAGGTTAAAATGTACATCTAGGGGTGCACTGCAATACACACATGAGAAGGCAGCACAGATGATAACAATGTTTGCCATGCTATGCAACATGCTAACTAGAACACACTGCAGTCTTCCAGCTGCAAGTCTGGGTGAACTACTCCAAGAACCCCAGATGTCTGAAGAGGACATCCCACAGGTATCAGAAGAGGAGCAGGAGGACATAGGGGCAGAAGACACAAGCATAGGCAATGTAGGATGTGATCACAAGTGCAGAGCTAGGGAAATTAAACATTGATGTTCAGTTGTTGCCCACCACAGCAGCATAGATTGAATCTAATGGCAAGTATCCACTAGATGTATGCACTAAGCATCAGACAAAACACCATAATCATAATATATAACATTATGAACATATACCTGTATATGATCCCACATGGCATCAGTATTGTCAAACCATGTATTTTGCACATACCTAATATGGCAAAACAGACATTCAAGCCATATGACACTGTTAGTTTTGGACTATGGACAACATATGTTGTCTGTGCATCATCCCAGTAAGACAAATGTTTATATGTCATCTGTTGCAAAACTATCAACGGGTTAACTGCCACAATGCATGAACAGTTGAAAATGTGTGGACAGTGTACTGTATTAATGTGTGTGTCATGCACACACTGAAACCAAAGTGAATACCACACAATAATAACACATGAGCATGACAGATACATGGTATGCATGCACAAGAGTGCATATACAGTCCAATCAATTAAATGTCAATCACCATGTTGGCCACAGAACACAACTAGTGCACAGAGACAATACCTACCAACTGAAGGCACCAGGCTGATGTGGATCAGACTCAGAATGATCTCATGAGATATCATCCTCCATAGCCTGTGCCATCTCATTGAAGAAGGTCCCCATCATGTCCCTCATATACGTGCGAGACACATTGGTAATGACCTCCCTGATCTCCTCCTGAAAATTTTCTCTCTTATAGCCATGGGGTTATCTTCTATGGGGTACAGGCAGGATGTCTCTAGCAGGGGCAGGTCCATGTTCCTCATTGTCCTTGTCATTGTTACTGTCTTCTTCAGATGATTTGTGCAGCGGCCTCACACATGCTCATCTTCATCTTCAGGTTGCTGAGCATCCTCAGATGCCATGCTCTGTAAAGATTAATTGCAAAACACAACAGAAAAGAAAACAAAATGTCTATCATGCAGAGCAATCCCAGGAAAATCAGACACAGCACAGTATTGTTATGATGACAATTTATTTAAGAACTGAGACACAGCCATTATGGACGGAGTTACCCATATGCATACTCCTAAAAAGGACAGCAGTATTCCTTCCCGGTCAATTCTATATTCTTAGACACACACACACACACACACACACACACACACACACACACACACACACACACACACACACACACACACACTCACACACACTCACACACACACACACACACACACACACACACACACACACACACACACACACACACACACACACACACACACATCATTAGCTTTGTAAAAAACATATGAATGGTCAGCAAACATATTTTACAAACTGCATTCAATGATGTATATGCGTGGACAAAACATGCAAATGTATAAATGAGGAGAAAGATATTGGAGATCACTGTGGACAATAGACACAACATATGACAACCTTCTGAGACAGGCAGAATGATATTTAGCTGAACAAACATCAATATAATGAGTACAACACTAATAACAATGTGATATGTTCAATCAAAACAATTGTAGACATAGCAGAATGTAATATATCTGTTAATAGTAGTAGTGCATGTGTACAACTGTATGCATTAATGTCTGAAACAATTAGTAATTAGAAGGCTTGCTGATTATGACTTGTCACTATCAAAATGGGTACCCACTCAAGTGTCAGTCAACCTAGGCTATAGCAGTGTTAAAAAAAAAAACAAAGGGGTTGCAGACAGAAACAATACCAATGTTGACCTGTAGGGTGTACTCATTATGCCCTGCTTCTATCAAATGAGTACCTACTCAAGTGTCAGTCAACCTAGGCTATAGCAGTGTTTTTACAAACACACATGGTGTGTAAGGCAGACATAATACCAAAGTTGAACTAAAGGCCATGCCACACAGTTTGTAAACAGCTGTGCTAGCAGTGTCAACACAGACTCTCATTCACTCTGTGAATAGGCAGACTATGCACAGCAAATAAAACATCAAAAAATACAGCCAGACATACAAATGTGCCAAACCATGCCTTTTAAACAATAGTCACAGCACTTACATGTATATGTAAACCAGTTACTATATAACCTGTGTATCAAGTACACACAACAAATTGTTCTTTATGTTGTGGATGTAATTATATAAAATGTGTGCTGACAAAATGCATCAAAAATATAAAATACATCAACACTATTGCCAGGATTCAATAAGCTCAGTGTAGGCCTAGAGTGAAGCCTACAAGGAGTTTGTGTTTGCACGGTGAGCAGCAGAGGTAATTGCATATTTATGCAGTGTACCATGTTTAAACATAAACAAGCTGGTTTCATCAGGAAACCGTGTAAAGCAACACGGATAGCAGACCGTATACCTACAAGCAAACAAGGTCAGCAGGATTGTACGGAATGCCACAATGATTACCAGGGTTTATCATATAGCAATGTATACATTTCAAACACATTACAGGACAGTGCATACAGTGAAGAATATTGTGGAATCTCATTCCAGGCATTCTGTACAAAAGTTGCGTAAATGATCTATAATGGTAGATGGACTGCCATTTAAAATAAACAGTCAAAGTCAAAGTAAACTTTATTGTCGATCAGGTATACACAGTACTGCAAGCTGAATGAAATTACATTGCTTTGGTCCCCATGCAAGACATAACAATGAACACATAGCTTGAATGACAATAAGGCTAATGTACATACAGCAAATTAAATTAAAATATTCAAAACACAATAAATTACCACAATTGGACAGAAAGACATTAGACAATATTATACTAGCAAGCATTGCAAGACTATGACTTCAGATTGTGGTTGCTTAGAATATTGCACTTCATCAGTTGTAGTATACATTCTGATGTTCACATTGCACATGTGTTAGAAAAATATGTATTCACATATAAGCTGCTAGAAAAATATGTGCTCACATATACAAGCTGCTAGGAAAATATGTATTCAAATATATCAACTGTTAGAGAGACATATATTCAGACATATATAAGTTGTGTGGTCAGATATATATAAATGAACTTGAACATATATGAAGTGCAAAGATTGAAAAATAGAATAATATGTAATGCATTTAATTCTGTTTTACTAGAATGATAGTAGAAATAAACTTGCATATTATTGCTTGAAGCATAGCTGCAGTGTGATTAGAAACTTGACCCTGACAGTAACCAGCTCGGCTGGCTCATGTCTGTCAATGAAAGATTATTTTGCAAAGTTAGAAAATAATGAATCTGTGTGCATATGTATCTTTTCCTCCTTCCACCAGAAGAATGGCCTTGTGCGCACTATCAGAGATAATGTCCATCTGGTGAACAAGAAAGAGACAAAGAGAAGTATTAAAGAAGACATGCATCCATTGTATTCGAACTAATCTAGGGGCCTTGAATTGGCTACATCCTCGGAAGGACATTGTGACTGACCAGGTGCTTGCAAGGCTGTAATATTCTCATGGGAAAAAGATTTTTGAAAAACACTATCTCAGCACTTTTTCATAAGTTACTATGATGTAAAGACCCTGTCACTGACCACGTCAGTGAGGTGGGCAAAAGCTGATTGTAAAACATATAAAATGGCAGGTATTTCCTGAATAAAGTTAGACAAAATTCTGTACAAGTTTGTGTATGGTTTTTTGCCTCCTAATGTACATTAGAGAATACGTATACAGTAGATACCTGAGAATCCTGCATTACTGTCTGTTATTGTGAATGATTTTTTACAGTCTGATTTTAACAATTTATCTAACATTTTGATCCTAATCGTGCCGGAATTCCCTTGGTAAGCTGCAGGTCAGAGTGTATAGGTGGCACTGAAAACTGCGCAGAAGAAGGAAAGACCTCCGACTGAATTGTCGTATGTAAAGAGGCTGTCCACTTGTCTGATCTGTGGCCGAAAAGCGGAAAACTGGATCCTAAAAAGAAGCATAACAGTAAGCGGGAGGCTCGGGTAAGTAGAATTCCCCTCTTTGTCTTTGTTTTAGATCAGGGACCAGGTTACACTGTGCTATTGCTAAGGTTTGTGATAGCAGGGAGAGAGGTAGTCGAAGTATTGTATCTTGAGTCATAGATCAGGGAATAAACAAAGCAAAGTAAAACAGTCATTCTAGACACTACTGTGGATACGGGGAATAAGATACCACGTGGTACAAGAGAAAGGGTTACGTAACAGTCTTTTTTTTAAAGAGACATGGGAAATGAGTGCACTAAAGGGTCACGTGACCGCCTAACAGAAGATGCAAAGTATATGCAATTGCAAAGAGCAGATAATGTGAGACATTTTTCAAAATGGGTCAATAAGTATGAATTTGATGGTAAATTAGATAAAATATCACTAGTAAAACTTCTGAAACAGTTAAAATCTGACGCAGAGGGTCAGGCAAAAAAACAACGACAGTTGGGTGTTCCTCAAGCACATAGGTGGATTGAGGAAGTGAACCGGAGGGAACAGAAAAATAAGAATGCAATAGCATTATTTTTAGACAAGGAGGATAATAATACGGTAGTAGCATCGGCCCCTCCTCCACCACCTCCTCCGATGCCTTACTTAGAATATGAAGCGGGAGGGCGGGCTGGACCCCCTCCACGTTATCCGGAGACAACAGGGGTATTAAGACAACCATTTGTAAGAGAACCTATCGGAACTAGATCCCGAACACGTCAAACACTTATAGATGTTCAACCAAGCGGAAATTCATTAGATGAGAGTGAGGAAATCTGTCCATTAATCGAAGTACCAAACCCACAGGCAGGACAGGAGGGCCAGGCCTCAAATCTCTTAGTGTATAGACCATGGACACCGGAAGACATCCGGAAAGCTACAGAGGGAATTCCCCATCCAAAAATTAACTTTGAAAAATTTGTACAAGATTTACAGGGTATGAGATTGAGTTACCACCTAAATGGGGAAGAGGTAGAAAAAGTAGTTAGACAAATTTTAGGTCCGGACTGGCACATGATTTGTGGCGCCTGGAATGCCCGTGACGCGCAACTCAGGCCACTCCTACATAGTGACGCAGAACTAGATACTAGATTGAAGGGTCTTACAGACCGCATTACTGAAAAATGGAAACCTAGGGCAGATTGGACTTGCATTAACCAATGCGTGCAACAAGATAATGAAACAGTAGATGCATACTATGGTAGATTATTAGAATGTTTCAATAACCATAGTGGTATGACTATTCCTGAAAATCAAAAAAATGATAGCTCATATGAACAACAGTTGAAGAATGCATTTTTAAAAGGTTGCATTGCCCCTATCAATAGCTTCGTCACGAAGCATATGATAGACCACCGAACGAGTAGGCTCCAAGCCTTATTAGAGTATGCTAGGCATGCCGAAAAACATTTTAACAGTAAAAAGAAAAAGAAAACACAGGTCTTCACAGCTGAAGACGGTGCGGAAGTTTTTGTAGTACAAACAGCCAAAAAGGGTAAGCGAAATACTCAGGGTAACAAACGTTCTGACAGAAACTCAGAGTTCTATGAGGACAGGAAAAAAAGAGGTGAATGCTTCAATTGCGGTAAGAAGGGACATTTGGCAAGGGATTGCAGGAGTAAGGCACCCGTGGAAAAAGAGGATAAGGATGATGAGGATTGACTAGATGGCAGTTATACTGCTCGACAGTCATTAGGAAAGACTGATGAACAGGGGAATAATGTAAATATCATAGAAGAAACAAATGACATGCAACCGGATGTGGAAGTTGGGGAAAGTGAAGTTTTGGACTTGGCACTACTGAGCTTGGAGCTCTATTTAGCAGACACTAAACCGGAAGTTACACTTCTGGTGGAAGGGAGAGAAATCAAATTTTTGTGTGATTCAGGAGCATCACGAACTTTGATACACCCTTCAAAGTTACCGGAACATTCTGAGTCACCCGATTTTATATTAGTGAAAGCAGCAAATGGACAACTGTACAGGGAACCACTTTCCCATGATATAGCAATAACTGACCCTGTCTCGGGTATAACCCAGAGAAGTAAAATAGTACTTTCTGCTAAATGCCCCATGAACCTATTAGGAAGAGATCTCATGCAACTTTTTGGCATAGCAGTAGTCCCTACCATGGAAGGTATGGAGGCACAGAGACGAACTGATGCTTTTGTGGTACGATCGGAGGGTGAGGCCTACTATTGGTACAGCCAGGACCTGGTTACAACCGGTCCAGGGGCAGTGACCAAGGAACTGATGAATGTAGCCACCAGTAAGGTGCTTCCCCTCGATGTTGATCAACAACATTCGTTACATTGTACCCTATACTATTGCAGCACATCAGGGCCTGATAAAGAGTATGAACAAAAATTGTTCAGGAATCCCGCAAATAGATTAATACTACGGACTTTATACTGGGACACTGAGGGTAATAGTGTGGTGAGTTGTTCATTACCTCAGGAGTTCTTGGAATTGTACAGATCCAATAAACTACCGCATGTTAGCCTAACCAAAAACAGGAATGTTAGGTGGGTAGATTTGGGTGACAAAGTGACAAGATGGGAGAAACTAACTGACTTGGAGTTATCAGACCTAGGAGTACAGAAACAGAAACTAAATTGGTTAACGCAAGCACGCCCAGCTGTACACTTACAACAGAGTAAAGACAGCTGATTGGCGTTCTTGATAGAAGAAGAAAAAGCTTTGAGTGAGATACCAAATGTTCTTTGGTCAACAGGGAAATCGGATGTAGGGCTTATTCGAACAGCAGGTCCAGTAATTATTACACCAAAATCGGCCTTTAGACCAAGGAAAAGACAATATCCTTTGAGCAAGGATGCGGAACAGGGAATCAAACCTATCATAATGGCATTGCTTAAGGAAGGGATACTGGTAGAATCCTTGGATTCACCATGTAATACTCCTCTGTTTCCTGTTAAAAAAGCAAACGGGGAATGGCGGATGGTACAAGATTTACAGGCTGTAAATGATGCGGTAATACCAAGGGCACCCACGGTGCCAGACCCACATACCTTGTTAAACGATTTGAAGCCGCAACAAAAGTATTTCACTGTGGTAGATATTAGCAATGCGTTTTTCTCAATACCTATACACCCTGACAGCCAGCATTGGTTTGCATTTACATTTCAGGGCAAAAGGTATACGTACACCCGACTACCACAGGGATATAGTGAAAGTCCAACAATATTTGCACAAGAGATGGCTAGCAACCTGGCGGGATTTTCTCCACCAGGGGGCAGTCAAGTATTACTTTATGTAGATGACATCTTGCTTGCAGCCCCACCCAGCAGCAATGCAGGGAAGACACAATAGCATTGTTGAAATTTTTGGCAGAGCAAGGACATAAAGTGAATAAACATAAATTGCAACTTTGGAAAGAGCAGGTTAGATACCTGGGATATGTGATATCCAAAGAAGGTAGAACATTAGATGAAGATAGGAAAACAGCAATTTTACAAGCACCTAAACCAACTACCAAAAAGGAAATGATGTCCTTCTTGGGAACGACTAATTTTTGTCGAAGTTGGATACCGAATTATGCTTTGGAAACAGCTCCATTGGCTGATTTAATATTTAAATTACCAATGGCAGCACAAGAAATACTACATTGGACATCGGAATCAAAAACAGCTTTTTGCAAACTAAAACAACTGATAGTTTCATCGTTAGTTTTAGGGCTTCCGAATTACCATAAGAGATTTTTCCAGACTGTAGATTGTAGGCGGGGATATATGACGTCAGTACTGGCCTTAACAACATGGCAGCAAGCAACGCCCCATAGCTTACTATTCATCACAGTTAGATCCGGTGGCACGATCATTGCCACCCTGTGTACAAGCAGTTGTTGCAGCAGCTATGGCAGTGCAAGCTTCGGCCTCAGTGGTATTGTTTCATCCTCTCACGTTGAGAGTACCTCATGCAGTTGCGATAATTTTACTGCAAGAGAAAATAGCATTTTTGTCCCCTGCCAGACATCTTTCTTGTATGACCATACTATTGAGTCAACCTCACATGACAATTGAACGATGCACAACATTAAATCCATCGACATTACTTCCGATTCCTGTAGATGGCACACCACACAGTTGCCTACAGGAAATGGAACAAATAACCACACCTAGACAAGATCTCACTGATGTGCCTTTAGCTGATGCAGAGGTGACATTTTATGTGGGCGGATCCTGTAGGCGAGGACCTACAGGAAAGAACCTAGTGGGTTATGCAGTAGTGACAGATAATGAAATCATAGAAGCACAACCCCTGCAACATAACCTGTCTGCTCAAGCAGCAGAATTGATAGCTTTGACACGTGCCTGCACTCTAGCGAAAGACAAATGTGTTAACATATATACTGACAGTCAGTATGCTTTCTCTACAGTGCATGTTTTTGCGCAACAGTGGAAAAACAGAGGAATGATAACATCCACTGGCAAACCAATTAATCATGCACAATTGATTTTGAACCTGTTAGATTCCATTCAGTTACCCACTAGAGTAGCTATTTGTAAATGTGCAGCCCATACCAAACAACAGGATAAAATTTCAAAAGGGAATGCTCGGGCTGATGCAGCTGCAAAGCAAGCTGCCTCAGACACAGAAACTGTGTTTTCAAATGAAGAACTACAACCTTCTGAGACTCTAGATCTAGAAATGTTAAAAACAATGCAGACATTAGCTACAAAAGCAGAAAAGCAAAAGTGGATAAAACGAGGAGCAATCCTTGAAGAGGGACTGTACATCTCCAAAGAGAAGAAGCCAATATTGCCATCTAATTTATTTAGATATGCAGCTTTGTTGAGTCATGGGCAGAGCCATGTCTCAACAGGGGGGATGGTACAGTTAGTTAACAAAACATTCCAAACATACGGATTTACGAATTATACACAAAAATTTTGCGCAACATGTCATATTTGTAGCAAACACCATGCACAGGGAGCATTTAAACCAAAGCGAGGGAGCTTTCCGACACCACCCTATCCGTTCCATACTATTTGTATGGATTTTATAGAACTGAATAAATGTGAAGGGAAAAAATACTGTTTAGTGATCATAGATATGTTTTCAAAATGGGTAGAAGCTTTTCCGACCAGGAATCCGGATGCAGCAACAGTGGCAAAAGCCTTAGTGAAAGAAATCATTCCTAGATTTGGCATACCGGAAAGAATTTATAGTGACAATGGAACACATTTTGTTAATCAGACAATACACCAGCTTGGGAGATTCTTTGGGATTTCTTTGAAAAACCATTGTGCTTATCACCCCCAGTCAGCAGGACTGGTGGAAAGGTACAATGGAACTTTGAAAAACAAGTTGAGAAAATTGATGAGTGAGACTCAAAAGACTTGGATTTGCTGTCTGCCTTTAGCACTGCTGAGCATGAGAACTGTTCCAAATGTAAGGGGCTTGACCCCTTTTGAGGTAGTATTTGGAAGAGCATATGGTGTGCCACAATGGAAGGCCCTCATGCCTGCAGAGCTGGAGGCCGATAGCTCATTAGCTAGTTATATGAAGAAATTGTTAACAAATAAGACTGTTTTGCAGTTGAACTCTTTTTCAGACAAAGAAAAAACAAAACCGGAGGCTGTGCTGACCCCGGGGTCCTGGATCTGGCTGAAAGTCGTCAAGAGAAAGAACTGGGCGAGTCCAAAGTGGGAAGGTCCGTACCAGGTACTATTGGCAACGCCTACTGCAGTAAAAATTGCTGAGAGATCATCTTGGGTTCATTTGACGCACTGTAAACCACTCAAAGAGTTTAAGTTGGATAAACATTTTTTAACTGATATACCACAGAAACAGGATGGCCAGAGGCAGAGTGTATAAAAATGCAAAACAACCCCAAAGACATTGGTTCACTGGCCTACTGATCATACATTTATTAACCATGTTTGTAGTGACCTTTTTGTTGTTATGGTTTTTCTTGCATATAACTACAGAAGTGAAATTGATAAAACGTGATGAACTGGCTATAGACTGGCACCCAAACTTCAACACATACCTGGCTATGAAACGAGTCTATGTAGAGACTATGAACATTTCGAATTGCTGGGTTTGTACTGCAATACCTACAGCATATGGAGGACTTTTAATGTCTGCTGTCCCCCTGGGGATAAATGAAACTTGGGAAAATCTATTATTTGACACGGGTACTGTGAGATCACAAGACAAAGTGGCATTATATTTACCGTTACTCAGAGAGGAATTGTTTGCTTTGTTAAAAATGATACACTCCAGGTTGGTTGGAGTAATTGTAACATAACTGTGTCTTACAAATGTTATATAAAACCTGTAGACCAAGGTACTAGTTGTAGCTCGAACTATGGTTCGTATTTAAGCCTGATGAAAACAACATTGAGAGATGTGCAAAAAACTCCTGAAATATATAGACAATTATCTGTTATAGATAAAAAAATGTTTCACTCAGGGTTAACCCACATCAGTACTAAAGTAGAAAACTGTTATTTTGTTTGTGGGAAAAAGGCCTATAAATGGTTACCTGAGAATTGGTCCGGCAGTTGTTTTTTGGGTTATCTGGTTCCAGCCATAAGACATACTGCAGAATTGCCCCTGGGTAAAATACGCAATGTGAGAAATGCAGCTCAGCAAGCCGAGAATACAGTCAAAAAACCTGCTAATCCGGTGGGTAAGATTGAAGCAAGCTGGAAGGATCATTCGGCTGTGAAGGACAAAGAAAAATTAACTCATATGGACTTGAGTGACAGTGTCATATCCTGGGCTGGAATATTCCCAGCCTACGGAGCAGTCAAATCGATTTGGGAACTGAGGAAATTGTCAAAACTCCTTGAAGTAATGAGCAATGTGACTTTTTCCGCTCTTGAACTTGTGACTGATGAAATGAATGCAATGAGAACAGTCGTACTACAGAACCGAATGGCTCGACTTCACCCTAGCGGCGAGAGGTGGTGCGTCTTGGCTTATCAAAGAAGAATGCTGTGCGTACATTCCAGACAACCAACATGAAATCAATGATCACCTGGACGTAATACAGCAGGTGTCAGCAATGGCAGAACCAGGCCCAAACCCACTGACGAACTTTTTCCAGAATCTATTTGGGGGGTGGGGGTCGGTCCTTATGAATATTCTGATCGCTATTTGTGTAGTACTGCTCATAATTGGAGCATGTGTCTGCTGCGGGATACCCTGTGTGAAAAAATTAGTTAGAGACCTAGTTGACATATCAGTAACTGAAACTATGTACCAAGACATGGAATTGAATTTGTTGATACCAAGCGAAAGCCTATCTGAAATATAAAACAAATGACTTACTTAGCTGAAAGTCCTTGAAGGGAAAAGGCTAAGAAATGAAATGATATTGTTTATGTTTCAAATAGAATGAAATGCATTAACAGGAGGGAGAATGTTAGAAAAATATGTATTCACATATAAGCTGCTAGAAAAATATGTGCTCACATATACAAGCTGCTAGGAAAATATGTATTCAAATATATCAACTGTTAGAGAGACATATATTCAGACATATATAAGTTGTGTGGTCAGATATATATAAATGAACTTGAACATATATGAAGTGCAAAGATTGAAAAATAGAATAATATGTAATGCATTTAATTCTGTTTTACTAGAATGATAGTAGAAATAAACTTGCATATTATTGCTTGAAGCATAGCTGCAGTGTGATTAGAAACTTGACCCTGACAGTAACCAGCTCGGCTGGCTCATGTCTGTCAATGAAAGATTATTTTGCAAAGTTAGAAAATAATGAATCTGTGTGCATATGTATCTTTTCCTGCTTCCACCAGAAGAATGGCCTTGTGCGCACTATCAGAGATAATGTCCATCTGGTGAACAAGAAAGAGACAAAGAGAAGTATTAAAGAAGACATGCATCCATTGTATTCGAACTAATCTAGGGGCCTTGAATTGGCTACATCCTCGGAAGGACATTGTGACTGACCAGGTGCTTGCAAGGCTGTAATATTCTCATGGGAAAAAGATTTTTGAAAAACACTATCTCAGCACTTTTTCATAAGTTACTATGATGTAAAGACCCTGTCACTGACCACGTCAGTGAGGTGGGCAAAAGCTGATTGTAAAACATATAAAATGGCAGGTATTTCCTGAATAAAGTTAGACAAAATTCTGTACAAGTTTGTGTATGGTTTTTTGCCTCCTAATGTACATTAGAGAATACGTATACAGTAGATACCTGAGAATCCTGCATTACTGTCTGTTATTGTGAATGATTTTTTACAGTCTGATTTTAACAATTTATCTAACAACATGCATGGTGTGGTGACTCATTCCTGACTATTGCACATTTAGGAAGTACTAGCATAAGAAATCAGGCTAAGTGTACTAGTCATTGAAGCAGTTTGCCAGAGTGATTACTGTAGCTGATGCTTCATAGCAAGTGGCATACTGATCTAATTATTTGCTGTCACACCTGGCATTCAAGTTCAGCAGCCTTATGGATACAGGAAAGAAGCTCCTGTTCAGTCTAGATGTTTTGCAGTGTAAGCTGCAATGCCAACTGCCCTAGGAAAGGAGGAAGTACATGCCATGGGCAGGGTGAGTGGGATTGTTGATTATCTTCCTATCCCTTCCCACACACTGAGTCTCGTGCAGATTATCCATAGATGGGAGTGAGGAACCAATTACTTTTTCTGCTGTCCTCACTACCCTCAGGAGAGCCTTGAAGTCAAATGTTTTGCAGTTTCCATACCAAACAATGATGTTATTTGAGAGTATGCTCCTAATGGTCCCCCTATAGAAGGCTTTGAGGATGGACTGAGGCAGGTTTGCCTTCCTCAGTTTCTGTAGGAAGTGCAGATGTTGTGCATTCTTCACTGTGTGGCTAATATGAGCCAACCAGGATAGATCATCTGAGATGTGCATCCCCAGGAACTAAGTGTTTTTGACTCTTTCCACTGACACCCCCTTAATTTACAGTCAGGGGAAGTGGTGTGTGTGTTGAATAAGGACACACAGATGAATTGTAGGAATGAACACAGGGAAAGAGGACAAGTGAAACATCATAATGTACAGCAGACGAGGGCATGTAAATGGAAGACAGTTGTAGCAGGAACACTAATCACATATCAATATGATACAGTATGGCCTGCACATTGACAATGTATATTATATGACTGTCAAACATGGTGACATAACAATGGAGACAATGTCTTTGTGATATAAGCATACTGACATGAACAATGGAGAGGACATCTATCAGGGATGTTATATACAACTGGGGTTGGGTGCATATTGCGAAGATGTGCAAACTGACTTGCCTGAATATGACTATAATGTCAGCAGAGGTCTCCAACAAGTGGGATGCAGTTACAGGCAAATGAACAACAGTAAACAGAAGCACTCAAAATCATGGACAATATCAGAATAATACCACCAGTAATCCCGTGTCTCTGACCCAACAAATGTGATTCTGAGTGATCATAGATCACTCTGCATGAACACACTTCTACAACTATTATGACATGTCAGCAATCTAGGAGGGTAATCAAGCACACCATCCTGACACTGTAACATCTGCTGAAGTTGTTAGGAGGGGCACTGCTATACTTCTGTGTGACATTATTATCAATCCAGGCTAGTTGACTGGTGTGCCTGGCATATATATGTATATATATCTATATATATATATAGATATGTGTGTGTGTGGCAAAATACAAATACACACTGTCATGAATGTACCCCTACCCCATGCCATCAATGTTGTCAAATAGCTATGTATGTACTGTGTGCATTACCAGAACAGTTATCACGTATGCATCTGGTATAACACCTTGATGGAGGTTCCGCACCATCAGACAGTAATATTTATGAAACAAAAAGAATACCTAGGTATGGACAATAAGATGTGTGAGAGCTCACTGTGGCAAAGGTGGCACACTTCAGTTACACATCACTGGAAGATGTACAGGGAGGTACATGAAGAGGGGTGCATTGTACTCAGTTATTGGTGTGATGAAGGCTGTGAACTATGGAGCTATTATGGCCTTTGACGTGGATGTCTTGCACATACTCAGTAGTTGTGTTACATACAAGAGAGTAGGGACCACTGTGACCACATGCTGGTGGACAGTCCACATACTATCTACCCCAGGACGCAGGTCACATACCACTTGTTCTGCTTATAGGGGTGTGACATCTACATTATCATTGGGTTGTGTGTTTATTTTCCTAATGTAGCAAATCACCACCCCCATATTTTTGCTACATCACATGTGTTGTCATGGCTGTGGCAGCAGTCTTTGGTATGTGTTGATACTGTCTGTATTATACTAATATCACTGTTGGAGTCAATGATTGCCTATAATCTGTAGTCCTCCAGACAGCTACCTGTACACAGAATGTGTATGCCATTCTTGATGTCTGTGACTTAAATAATGAACAGGAAAGGGCCTAGCAGACAGCCTTGATGTATGGACTTGATCACTGTACTCAAGCTATAGGGCAATTCACACATTTCAACATATTTAGATGCCATGTATGTGATCCAGTGATCTACCCACTTAGTGGTATAGATGTTTATGGCCACTTCTAACAGTGTTGAGTGAATGCCTCAATGTGGATTTGTGTCAAATGTGTTTGCCTGGTCAGGTTCTACAGAATGATAGTGCTGTCATCATGCATGCCCTCAAGTTCCTCTCCGAGGAGAGCTAACAGATGTAACAGACATGGATGTAGCATTAACAATTCACACATGTCTTTTGCACACAGCCGGGATATTACCAATGTCCATTTAGAAAAGGTCAATTATTACATGTTGGTCTGCTTCACAGATGAGAAGAGTCAGGATGTATCTATACATGCATGCATCAGGTGCTGTCCCCCCTCCCACTCAGAAGGATGCATGTTATTGTATATCCTTCTACGGGAACATATTCCATCTGGAGGGTATGTTGACATGTGTGTCCAGCTGTGTCAGGTAGGTGTATATTCCAAGTCATGCTATAGGTGGTCTGTGATGTGTCACAGCCCACTGATTCTGTGTGACAGGCCTGGATGAAGGTAAGACAGTGTATACTGCCTATCTTGATCTGGCTTAGTGTTTGGGCACAATCTCCCACTCAGGTATCATTGAGAAACTCTCGAGATTAACTCTTACATCACTAGATGGTTAACCAGTTGGCTCACTGACAGAACACATACTGTTAAAGTTGGTGGATCAGCCTCTATCAGTAGAGCTGTCACTCCAAGCTCCATGCAAACATAGAGGCCAAAAAGAGAAGGGCACCACTGGTTTATTTGTTACTTATGTGTATTGCATGTGATTCTATTTTTTGACCAGATTACAGGTTTTGAAACTGGGTAGATAGGAATGTAGTGAAATGGGGGAAAGCAGGGGGAAAGAAATATAGGATTATGCAGGAGGGAGGTAGGAAAGAACCAAAGCTATCCATTTCTTCAACAGTGCAAAATGAAAATATGTACAGAATATCAGCTAAATTTGGACTGTCACCTCCACAAACAGGGATAGCAACAATGCAATCATGCTGTATAGCCAATTGGACCAAATCAAGTGTGTCAAGAAAACATGTGTGTGAAATGGAGTGCTATGTATGGGACGACATTTTTTTTTTTTTTGTGGGACAGGTGCCCATTTTTTTTACTTCAGTAAGAGAGGAATGCTGGGTAAGAAACATTGTTATTTTTGGGTCAGGTAAGTTGGACAGGTGAGGAAGCAAATGCAAATAAACATGACAAACAAGACAAGACACAGTGAGGGACACAAAAGGTTGGGGGAAACCATGATTAGGGTGAGAGAGGGGACAACGCAAGCCCATGCCCATCACACACGAGGATAGTGAGAATCTGCTCCTCATGCACAGGACCATCATCATCATCACCTACTCCATTAGCTGCTAGAGTGCTTGATGTCTTCTCCTCCTATGGACCACAAGGGACAGCAGCCTCTCCATCCAGTGTAGGCTTGTACTAATGGTGCTGTGCACAACCCTAAGCACCAACCCTGGCATCTCATGGTGGATGATGAAATCCCCACCTCCTCCAGTATTCACAGAGAGTACCACAGCACCTGGGGATGGTGCTACCTGATGGCACATGTAGTGCAAGAGTGGCAGAGGCAGTACTGCTAGGTTGGGTCCTAGATGTGCTAGACATTGATGCTGGAGTCAGTAGAGTGGGAGCAGGATGACCCACTGGGGACAGCCTACCTCCTGTGCTGTGAAGCATTTAGTGATTTGTTACAGATGGATGACATGGAGACATTTTGATGACATGTAATAGAAAATAAAAAAAGAGATAAGGGTTGGGGTGATAGACAACAAAGAGATAAAATTAGTACCATCATATGTGACATACAATGCATTTATGACAATAATACAACTATTTTATCTGAAGTTTTACATGTAAATATACTTCCTAACAACTACAAACTATAATTACAGATTGGTCAAAGTAATCCTTGCAATGTGCAGATATGGCACATATACTTTGTCCAATTATACAGATTAAAGTTAGCAGTGCATTTTTGTCACTTGTGTAGAATTTAATTCCTGTAATACTATTGAAGAATTGCAATATTTTATACTTGTTATTCATGGTATTTGAGCCCACAACCTCTGACTACAGTCTTACACTTGACTCCTATAGTTGGTTTGTGCTACATACTAATGCATGCATATTTGCTTTTACAGTTAGGATGTGCATGCTTACTTTGCTACTACTGTATAGAAATGAACACTTTCTTTAAATGTTAAAACTACAATAATATTTCTGTTGTGCTGCATACATACCACTTTCTTCCCTCAGGGCCTGCCTATTCACATCTATTTCAAAATTAGCTGTGAAAAGAAAAGAAAAGAACAGAAGAGCATTATGCATACCAGTCTTCCCTATATTTAACGTTTTAGGTATTATTAATTGTTTTCATTAGCATACTTACACAACTGTGGGATATTGCTAGTTTGGAGCTCATCCAACCACTGGTTGAGTGTATCCCTCTTGTGCCTTTTTAGATCAGTGAAGTGCTGCCTCCACTGCTCTCCATTATGTGGGATGCCAGTCACACTATATACAGCATTGGCCAGACTATTCCAAGCCTCAGACTTGTACTGGGAGCCAGAATAGTCCCCTGCAGAAGACTATGACTGTGGTGCTTTAACAGGAGCCCAATAAATATTCTGGACTCCTGAGCATCCCACCTCTGTGCCCTAAATTGGGCACCTTCCCCTCTAACACCACACATCTAATCAGAAAGCAGTGCAATAGCAAATAATGATTTCCCACCAATTCCTGTTATCATGTTTACTAGTAGTGCACAGACCTGAGCAATGATGCCAATCCCATTTGCACAATGTTAAGTGGAGAGCAACAGTGCCAAACAGACAGGAAAGCAGTTTTGGAAACTGGAAGGTTAATCAGACACTTGACATTAATTTGAGGGTTGTCTGACACTGTAACTGTTAGGTGATTTAACTTTGCAGACATGCACTGAAGGCATAACCCTCATGACCTGATACATATTTGGCTTTATACACTGCTGAAATGTATTTTTACAGTGTGGGATTCAAACATATGTGTATGGGAAAAAAACATTCTTTTCCACAGCTGTGATTTTCCATCTTTGCCACGAAGAAGGGATTCTCAGATATATTCATTAATCATTTATAAATACAGATGACAGATTGAGGTGTTAACCAATTATGTATGTGAGCTGACACGGTCCTTGCATATACATTCATTTGTGTATGTGTCTTAGTTAAGTGTGAAGGCCATTCAAGTCCAGATAGCAGAATTATACTTGCAGAAACATAATAGACAGCATACCCTCAGTCATACATCTGGACATTCAAAACACAGTAAGGGTGTCTTATCCATCATACATATGATTCATATCAGCTCCACTATTTACAATTATGTATAAATTGTTATAAGTGATATTTAGTATAATATGAAATGGAACAACAGTAAAAATAAAGCAAAAATTGGAATTTCCTGTATTAGAACCCAGGACTATGTGTATGGCAACCCTACAGTTATACCTGTTGCCACAGGAATATTGAAATAACACTTGGATATTTTCCTGTTTATTACTATAAACTGAACTGTCACAACAGTAAAGATATGTTGCACTTTCTGTATTAGAATCCGACCATCTCTATTGCAACCATAGACTTACACCTGCTACCACAGGAATAGTTAAACAACAGTTGGATATTTCCC
This sequence comes from Protopterus annectens, assembly GCF_019279795.1. Lineage (NCBI taxonomy): Eukaryota > Metazoa > Chordata > Ceratodontiformes > Protopteridae > Protopterus > Protopterus annectens. Next base: position 515,161,094 of record NC_056731.1, read on the forward strand.
TAGTCATTATTACCTTCTGTATGTTAACAGCCATGCAACACCATTTGTTGTGTTTGTGCTGTGCACAACACAAAGTTGATACAATGTATCCATTTTGAAATTCTTGATTGTCTGCTTGCTCTCTGCAAGTGTTTGATAGCTGCAGGTGTTGGAAAAGCTTGCTAAGCACATTGCAATGTCACTTTGCAGTGTTGCACAATGGAAAGCAAAAACTGCAACAATGTATCCTTTTTGACATTTACAATGTCTACACCCTGTCTGCAGGTGTTCTGTCTACTTCCTGTGTGGGCCACTAGTCCAAGCTTGTGCACCATTAAGCATCTTACAAAATCTAAACATGACATTTATTGTGTTTCTCCATTTCTTCTGTTTGCATAGTAAAAGCTATGAGAAAGGAAGAAAAAATCTATTAAATAAACAACACTACAAAAATTATGTTGGTACATGGGAAATATTTTAAAACATATGACAGTTGTTTGTATTTGTATTAATTTCAGATGTAATGCACTGATTTATGACTGTTGCTTGCATAAATGCAGCTCTGTCTTATATCTCTGTGTTTGTTGTTCATTCTTGTCTTATCTGCCCAGTAATCTGAGACATGCAGTCTATAAGGTATTCTATATCATTGTCCTTAAAATGTATGAGGATATTAAATGGCAATAATTTACAGTTGTAAAGAAATGAAGGGGAGGTTGGATGTTAGAGAACATAAACTATGAAATGTGTTCTGCTTGCTTGCATTTAAAATCTTGATACAATTGCATCTACACTTTGCAAGTCTAACTTGGCTGAAACACCCATTAGAGGTAAGGGAGTCTGACTTGCTGTTATGTTTTCCTTCTCCCTACTAGTTATCATCCAAAGCTGCATTCCATTATCAACAAACACTGAAGGAGCGCCTGCACTATGTTTACATGTGCAACACAGAACCAAGTATTTGGGATTCAAAAATTCTAATGAGTTCACACCTCATTTATATCTTCACCATGCTCAAAGTCCTGAATCTGCACTATCAAAGGGAGCTGTGTAACTAGGGAACTTAAAGTTTAGGAGACTTGTCTATCTGGATACCATAGAAGAAGATATTACTTTGGGATTTATTAGCACAGAGGATTACTGATCTTGATAAGGTATGCTTGCATTTTACAGTTATATACTGGTTATGTTCATATGCCACTAAGAAAAATCTTTCATATATATATATATATATATATATATATATATATATATATATATATATATATGTCTGTGTGTAGCTGCGTGTGTCTGTGTGTGTGTGTGTGTGTGTGTGTGTGTGTGTGTGTGTGTGTGTGTGTGTGTGTGTGTGTGTGTGTGTGTGTGTGTGTGTCTGTATCAAATGCTAGTTTTATCTCTATGCACTTCCTAGAAGTCCACTGATGGGATAGGCATGTTTGTTGGGGCATTTTATTTTCTCAGATGCACAGCCTGTTTTTCTCTTTACACTCTTCTATTGTTATTTCAGTAAAATGTAATTGTCCTATATGGCCAATGATACAGAGGGGTTAGCCTTCTAGGATGGTCCATAGACACCTCTAGGGTAGTGCTGACCATAGGTAGATGTGACTGGCAATTGCATAAAATTGAATATTCTGTGGTAAATGTTTTTAGGACAGTTTATTTTGTAGCACTTTTAGCAATTCACTGATGGTTTGTTAGCAAAATGTATAATTTGCCTGTTGTTTATGTAGTGGGGGGGCAAGTTCCAATTCTGTGCTGGCATAAACAATATTGTCTGTACATAGGTTTGCTTTGTGTGTGATTGTAACACATCACAACCACAAAATTCATTTTTATATAGGTTCATAGGTTCATAGGTTCATAGGTTCATACTAGGCTATCTGCCCGAGGGCATTTATAAGCCTAGCCCATAGTTTTGTGGCTTACGCCACCCCTTAGTTTGGAGAAACTATGCCCATTATTTAGCTGTGCCTCTGTCGAGCAGTGACACTGAGGTAACCCCTGGGGTGTATCTGCGATCTCCCATCCATTGGTCAAGATTCCTCTTGAACAAGGCCAGCGAGGTACTCTGCCTCACATAAACCGGGATTTTGTTCCACAGCATAGGGAGTCTTTGGGTGATGAATCTATCCCTCCAGCACGTCCTATTAATAACTGTGTCGAGGTTTAAGTCACCCTCCTTGTGGCTCTGAGGGATCTAGATTTTTGAGATGAAGCATATTCATCAAATCTGGGTTTGACATGGCCTTGTATGTCAGGCATAGGTCACCTCTGAGCAGCTGCACGCAACTGAATATAACTGGAGTTCTTTCAGTCGTGCAGCATAAGACAGATTTTGAGACCCTTTATCCTTTTGGTGAGGAACTTTGTGGCCTCTCCAGCTGCTGCAAGTGTCGGGTCAGATACATTCGAATGGGGCATTGTACTCGATTGGTCTGATGAGTGATGAGTATAGGAGACTATGACTTCCCTTGATCTAGATGTGAATCCCTTCATGATAAGGTGGGCAATGTAGAAGGTCTTCCTAACTACTTTAGCAATATGAGTGTCGAATGAAAGGCTACTGTCAACCTGGGTTCCCAGGTCCCTAATAACTTCTTCTGTGTTCAGGGATTGCCTATAGGGTAGCTAGGGGTAACCTTATTTTTCGAAGGGTATGACTATGCATTTCTTGGCATTTAACTTGAGGCCATGGCTCTGGCACCAGTTATCCATTTCTGTGAGACCCTTCTGAAGGATATCTGTGTCGGATGTGTTCTCAACGAACTTTGTCAGCCATAACCCTCCTGTGTTTGCTTGTACTTCAGAAAAGTAGATGCCAAACAAGAGGCCCAGGACTGAGCCCTGTGGGACGCCACTTGTGACAGGCTTAGAGTCTGACATGGCCAGCATCTCTGACCCTGTGGGTTCTGTCACTCAGCCAGTTTGTAACCCATCTTGTAATGTATGGGTTTACATTTAAGTTGATGAGTTTTTCAATGATACCCGAGTGGGGTATTGTATCGAAAGCCGCCAGGTCTAGGTAGGCTGTATGGACTGCCTTTCCCAATGGCCTTGGTGACTGTTTCGAAAAAGTCAACCAAGTTTAAAAGGCATGATCTGCCTTTGACAAAGCCAAACTGGGTTGGATCCAAAGTCTGCAAATTCCCTATGTCTTTATTTATGAGATCCATTATGATCCTTTCCATGGCTTTGCAGATCAGGCTTGTCAAGCTAATGGGACAGTAATTTCCAGGGTCGGTGGAGGCACCCTTAGTGGGACCACAGTCGCAGCACCTCCATCCGGAGGTGAGACTAAGATTAAACAGCTGTCCTAACTGTGGGTTTAATTCCTTGTTGAGTTCATGGAGCACACAGCCGGGACACCATCAGGTCCCATGGATGCTATGTTCTTTGCCTTGGAGAGAGCAGTTCTCACCTGAGAGATGGGGGCTACAATCATTTGGTATAGATATCTCTTGGGGAGGTGGGGAAAGTTTGCCCTGAACCTCTCAGCCAGTATGTTGGCAATGTCTGTAGGATCAGTAATCTTCACATCATTTTGAACTAATTCAGAGCATATCTGGGAGTTTCTCCTAGGTTTCTGACATAGAAAGAATGCCTTATGGTTGTCTTTAGAGTCCTTAGCTATTTTTTCTCAAAATTAGCTTTGGATGATTTTATGAGAGCTCTTAGCTTTTACTTATTGTCTTACCTTTTAAGGATTTTTCTATCTTGTAGTAGCTTTCTCCTGTTTGTTTATGGCTGGGGTCCACCAGACTGGACGCGTGCCTTTGGTACAAAGAGTCTTTGTTTTGCTTGGGATTGCCTGATCCATGCAGCGGTGCAGGTGCTGGTAGAAGGCATTTGTAAGTGATTCAGCGGTTTGAGTAATGTTAACCGCGGGCCTTAAAGGAGACCACACTAGTCTTTAGAAGTGGCTTTCAAGAAGTTCTTTACTGTGGTCTTTTCATTTCGGGTGGGGGCGGGATGAGGACCAGATTAGTTTGTGATCAGATCTCACCAGTGAGGGGTATACTTCTGGCGTTGAACATTGTGCTCCCATGTTCATGATGGTGAGATCAAGTATGTTCTCTCCTCTTGTGGGGATGGTGACTAGTTGTTCCATGGCATTTGAGTTTATGAATTCCAGGAACTTTTGGGCTAGAGTGTTTGAGTAGTGTTCCGGTCTATATTAGGGTAGTTGAAGTCACCTAGTATGATGGTGTTCGGAGATACATTTATCCCTCTCCAGTGTTTTCAGGAAGGCCATATGAGGTTCCTGCGAGGGTGGCCTGTAACATGCTGCAATTTGCAGAGCAGTCTTGATGCATCTTGATTCGAGGTATGGGTGTCCTTGATGAATATGGATACCCATCCTCCTTTCTTGGTATTGTCCGGTTTTGTGTGATATGAGGTAAAACCTGATAGTGCTGGGGTGCACTCAGGAGCCTTGAACCAGGTTTCTGTCACAGCACAGACATCGATGTTCTCCATACTGAGAAGGGCCTCGAGTGCGTGCATCTTGAGGTTGAGACTTTGAATATCTTTACTGTTTTTGGTTTCTCCAGTGGGTAGTATTGAAATACTACCTTTTATGTGTTATGTCTAAGCAGGACTTTTATTTATGTGATACTTATGTGTATTATCCTTCTTATGTATTTTATGTCACCTTAGACTATGGCACCCAGGTGTCCCAATCCCTGCAAACCCTCTTTCAGTGACCATGGGAATGAAGTCATTGTGAAACATTTAGGCAACATGGTACCTTTCTGCTTGAGAAGGAACGTGGAGATATGTCTAGCAGAATGCAAATTTGGCAGCAGATAGTTGTTGATGTAAACACAATAGGTTGTTAGAGCAGGACATACATATGATCAGGTACATCATAAGGCCACTGACATGATTTCATCGGCATGGAAGAGAGCAGCTGCAATGGCCCATGAATGGATGGCTACCGGGGGGGTGAGTTCTGCTAGAGAGCCATCACTGACACCAATTGAAGAGTTCCTGCCCATTGTCAGGGATCCACAGAGCTCAGTTGAAAGTGCACAACAGCATGTGATTGATGGTGCTGCAGTTTCAGGAGGACAAGTGTGTCCCAGGAGGACCTTCTAGGTAGCCTTATCTATCTCAGTTATTAAATACTTCTTTTATAGTAAAGGATTGTCAGCAATACTTAAGTTCTGTTTAACAAAAAAAAAATGGGGGGGTAGTTGTAGATTGATACAGTTAAAAATACATTCTGGTTGATTACACATGGGCTTGGGGTGGATGTGTTATCCAAGTTCTTGTTAAAAGTATCATTAATGAACATATAAAGGGCATAAAGTTTTAACCCCTTGTGTCACTGTTAATTGTGATGATGGTGTCCTTACCTTTTGCTTAACATCTTCCAGGAGCATCTTCCATAGAATCATCTGCACATGCTAAGCCAAACATTTTATGTCAGTACTGATAAGCAGTTCAAAAATATTTATTTTATCCATTTGCGTGATGTGGGTGTTATTACTATTGTGTGTATTGATGTACTGACTGTAATAGTGGTACCATTGTTAGTTTGTTATCATATATTGGACTGTAGTAGTGTAGGTATTAATTTATTTCCTGTGTTTATTGTTTATTATCACAGGTGATCCTGACAGTGGAAGTATAGGACTCTTACCATCTGATGTCAGAGTGTCAGCAGACACTGATGATGATGCTGGCCAAAAACAGGCATAGTCGGAGGGTACAGAGATTGAATCTGACACTGAGGTTGACATTCAGCCATCCCCTGTAAGTCCATCAGACACAGCCAGTAGGCCTATGGCAACCCATTCCAGTGAGCCCTCAGATATTGGACAGGTGGAGAGTGAGACACTCAATCAGGGTAGTGTGGTTACTGCAGCTTCAGTGCCTGTTGACTCTGGTTATAGCCAAAGTGTGGGTGAGGTGCCATGCAACAAGGTTGTTAGGGTGCTTGGGGGAGGCCTGGTGTTCATCCTTCAACTCATCCAGGTGTGTCTTCCTGTGCCACTCGACATATCTTTAGGGGCATCATTGAGGAGCAGGCATGTTCCAATAGGTCTTTCAGAAAAATGCTTAGGGTTTTAGATGTGGCACAAGCTGAAATGTATTACTGTCTCCACCATGATGAAGATTCAATGGACTGGATGAATGACACATTGGAATGGGTTCTGTCTGTGATGGAACATCTTCTGGGAGGGGGATGGCATCCATGTGGGTGTAGGTCAGCCACATCATCTGATGTAAGCCAACATGGCTGTGCCCATTCACACTCCCCTAGTGGCACTACTTCCACTGCTCCGCATCCTTGTGAGGAGAGATCATCCAACAGACATCAGTCATGATCAGGTAGCAGCAGTACATCTGACCAGTGTTTTTAAGAATCCGCTGAGGGTTATGAAGTCTCAAACTGAAATGTGTCACACTAATTTCTAACTTCTCTCTTTAATGATTTTCCAATACAAAAGTATGAGGCCAAACTGAGGACATTTGGAGATTATCAGTACTTTTGAGACGGATTAATGTATGAATCTTTGATTGAGGACTCATGTATTCACATAAGTGGGTGTGTGCATTTCTGATGGGCGCCATCAGCCATGGTTCCAGTGTATAACCTGCATCCCCAAGTAAATGACCCTGTGGGATATCATCCTTAGTGAACATCTGATACAGCTGGGAGGTGTGCCAGATATGTGAGTCCTGATAACTGCCTGGGTTGACAACACACGCATTCAAGATGATTCCCTTAGCATTACACACAAACTGGCAGTTAATAGAGTGGAAGCCCTTTCTATTTGTGTAGACCCTTCCCTGTTCCACAGGTGATGTCTTTATTTCTATATGTGTACAATCTATGGCACACAGTACTTCAGAGTAGTGTGCTACAGGGTAGAACTCCTGCATTTTTGTGGCCCTGTCCTCAGGAGTAAGGGGAAAATGTGTGGTCACTGGCATGTTGGAGCATATCATTCAGGAACTGGTGGAGGTTCTTCAATGCTGATGCCTGTAATACCCCCAGCATGTCCCCTGTTAGTCTCCTGTAGCTAAAATTCTAAGTGCTATGCATACCATTGTCGCCAGTGGTATTGGTTCCCCTCAGTTTTTCCTGGGTCTGAATTGAGGACAACAGAGGTTGCAAAGTTCTTATACTGTGTCTGTATCCACCTTGTAGCACTCTACAATTTCCACCTCATGCAGATTGTGGTAAGTTAACTGGGGTCTGAAAGATCATTTCTTTCTTGGCCATGGTCTATTAGCAGCAGCAGCAGCAGCATTGACTTCAGCCTGTTGCACATACACATGAATTGAAGCAACAGCAGCCCCTAACATTCTTTCTGTGTAAACTCCTTTCCATGGCTGTATACCAATAGGTTTTGGAATTTGCAGGGAAAACCAGCACTGAGTCTACACGGTTGCTTTATGGCTTGTTGAATAGCCCCTCCATTTTGGATTGACTAATTAGCATACTATTCAGCTGCTTATGCTGTAGTTAGCATGTCACAGTATTTACCATGGTTGCACAGCTCTACACACTGAGTAGAGTAATTTGCTGAATACAAAAGTGTGCCACACGCACACAGTCTTAGCAGATCCTGTAGGATTTATTGAATCTGCCCACATAAGTTTTATACACAGTTGTAACGACAGCTACCATTTTCTGATTTCACTTACCTTACTGATGCTAATCAATAAACATGTATTTCTGTAAATTACAGGCCTAAAAACAGTGGAATATGCATCTCAGTTCATAATATACATAAAGTAACCCACCATTGTTCTTCAAACCACTATGTCCGGTCGATGCATATCGCTCTGTTCCAAGTGGGGTCCTCATCATCTAAAATAAAAAAAAGTAAACATTTAAAAATTATTGATTAAATAACTAGGATGCATATTTCACAACACTATTTGTACACTGTTATTTTGAAGAACCTTAGTTTAACACAATACTCAGTTGACATTGTAACTTTCAGGTGTTAACATCTTTGAGCACAAACTGGAGGACACGAGATTCACACTCTAAACGTGAGACCTATCTGCCTACCTAACACATCTTAACTGTGAAAGCATGTTTTCCAGGCAATGAAAAGAGTCTGTTGCATAACTGACTTCAGTATTTCATGACAAAGCAGTGCTTCACAGCATGTTAAACAGAATACATTAACCTCCTAAATTCCTCAGACATATAACAGGATTTATCAAGTTGTACTGGCACCGCTGTTAAATATCTGATGTTAACGGAATGTTACAGATTGCAGATACATCAGTAGTATTATTTGCCAAACAACTGAGTTCTTCATAACAACTTTCAAATTATACATTAATATCAATAAGTGTAAAATGCTTTTCTAAAAGAATGCTATGGGTATATGACATCAGTATAACAGCTTAAGATATATGTGTCCCCTTTCAAGACTTGAACACTAAGTGCACAAAATATAAGACATGCTAGCCTGCATCCTTAAAACCTGAACTAACAATCAGCACATGCTACTCATAAACAAATACGTATTGCTCTTTAAACACAGTTGTTCAGCAACTTATGTTATTATGCCATTATGAATTATGGCGTTACTCATAGAAAAACTAGATCAGTAAGTCATTACCATGCATAACATAAAATGCAATCTAAACTACTGCAATATTATTTAAAAAAAATGCTATGGGTGAAGTTAACCAAGGTAACATATTTCCTTATGTGGTTTTGAACCCACAACATGCCAAAATGGAGACATAATGGCCAGCTGTTTTACAGGCCAACCTAAATTGTACTAGGCTTTCATTGTAGACAACAGGTACTGTTGCTGTTTACTAAAAATCCTGTGAAGAATGGCAGAATATGGAAAATATATACAGTTTTCATACTTCTTATAGTGAGGACATAACATCTAACCCAGCCACTGGGGATGCACAAGCCAGTGCATTTCTTTGTGCCAGTCCCAAGCCCGGATAAATGGGGAGGGTTGCGTCAGGAAGGGCATCTGGCGTAAAACTTCACCAAATCTTTTCATGCAGTCACCAGTTAATATTTCCATACCGGATCGGTTGAGGCCTGGGTTAACAACGACCGCCACCAGTACTGTTAGCCAACAGGGTGCTGGCAGAAATTGGGCTACTGTTGGCCGAAGGAGGAGAAGAGGTGGAAGGCATGGCCGAAGGCAGGAAGAGAGGAGAAAGGCTAGGACTGTGGTAGTGAGGGTCGGAACTTTGAATGTTGGCAGTTGGTATAGGGAGAGAGCTAGCTGATATGATGGACAGAAGGAAGGTTGGTATATTGTGTGTGCAAGAGACCAGATGGAAGGGGAGTAAGGCTAGGTGTATCGGAGGTGGTTTCAAATTGTTTTATCATGGTGTGGATGGGAGGAGAAATGGTGTAGGAGTTATTCTGAAGGAACAGTATGCAAAGAGTGTTTTGGAGGTGAAAAGGGTGTCGGATAGAGTGATGTTTATGAAGCTGGAAATTGTTGGTGTAATGATTAATGTTGCTAGTGCATATGCTCCACAAGTTGGGTGTGCAATGGATGAGAATGAAAAATTTTGGAGTGAATTGGATGAAGTGGTGATGACTGTACTCAAGGGTGAGAGAGTGGTGATTGGAGCAGATTTAAATGGGCATGTTGGTGAAGGGAACAGTGGGGATGAGGAAGTAATGGATAGGTATGGTGTTAAACAAAGGAATGCAGAAGGTCAGATGGTAATGGATTTTGTGAAAAGGATGGATATGGCTGTGGTGAATACATATTTTAACAAGATGGAGGAGCATAGGGTGACATACAAGAGTGGAGGAAGATGCACACAGGTGGATTATATCTTATGTAGGAGGGACAGTTTGAAGGAGATTGGAGACTGTAAAGTGGTGGCCAGAGAAAGTGTAGTTAGGCAGCATAGGATGGTGGTTTGTAGGATGACGCTGGTGATCAAGAAGAGGAGGAGGAGTGTGAGGGCAGCACCAAGGATCAAATGGTGGAAATTGAAAAAGGGTAATTGTGAGGTGGAGTTCAGGGATGAGTTAAGACAGGCACTGGGTGGCAGTGAAGAGTTACCAAATAGCTGGGTAACTACAGCAGAGCTAGTAAGGGAGATGGCTAGAAAGGTGTTTGGTATCACATTGGGACAGAGGAAGGATGACAAGGAGACATGATGGTGGAATGAGGAAGTACAGAAGAGTATACAGGCAAAGAGGCTGGCAAATAAGAAGTGTGATTGTCAGAGAGATGAAGAAAGTAGACAGAAGTATAAGGAGATGAGGTGCATGGCAAAGAGAGAGGTGGCAAAGGCTAAGGATAAGGCATATGAAGAGTTGTATGAAAGGTTGGACACTAAGGAGGGAGAAAAGGACCTGTACCGATTGGCTAGACAGAGGGACCGAGCTAGGAAAGATGTGCAGCAGGTAAATGTGATAAAGGATAATGAGGGAAACATACTCACAAGCGAGGAGAGTGTGTTGAGGAGATGGAAAGAGTACTTTGAGGGGTTGATGAATGAAGAGAATGAGAGGGAAGGAAGGTTGGATGATGTAGGGATAGTGAATCATGATGTACAATGGATTAGCAAGGTGTAAGTAAGGATAGCTATGAAGAGAATGAAGAATCGAAAGGCTGTTGGCCCAGATGGCATACCTTTGGAAGCATGGAGGTGTTTAGGTGAAATGGCAGTGGAGTTTTTAACCAGATTGTTTAATGAAATCTTGGAAAATGAGAGGATGCCTGAGGAATGGAGGAAAGTGTTTTGGTACCGATTTTTAAGAATAAGGGTGATGTGCAGAGCTGTAGTAACTACAGAGGGATTAAATTGATCAGTCACAGCATGAAGTTATGGGAAAGAGTAGTGGAAGCTAGGTTAAGAAGGGATGTGATGATTACTGAACAGCAGTATGGTTTCATGCCAGGAAAGAGCAGTACAGATGTGATGTTTGCTCTGAGAGTGTTGATGGAGAAGTACAGAGAATGTCAGAAGGAGTTGCATTGTGTTTTGTAGACTTGGAGAAAGCATATGACAGGGTTCCTAGAGAGGAGTTGCGGTATTCTATGAGGAAGTTAGGAGTGTCAGAGAAGTATGTAAGAGTGGTACAGGATATGTATGAGGGTAGTGTGACAGTGGTGAGGTCTGCGGTGGGAGTGACAGATGCGTTTAAGGTGGAGGTGGGGTTACATCAAGGATCAGCTCTGAACCCTTTCTTATTTGCAATGGTGATGGACAGGTTGTCAGACGAGATCAGACAGGAGTCCCCATGGACTATGATGTTTGCAGATGACATTGTGATCTGTAGTGAGAGTAGGGAACAGGTGGAGGAGACCCTAGAGAGATGGAGATATGCTCTAGAGAGAAGAGGAATGAAGGTCAGCAGGACTAAGACAGAATATATGTGTGTGAATGAGAGGAAGGATAGAGGAATGGTGAGGATGCAAGGAGTAGAGGTGGCGAAGGTGGATGAGTTTAAATACTTAGGGTCAGCAGTTCAGAGTAACGGTGAGTGTGGAAGAGAGGTGAAGAAGAGAGTACAGGCAGGATGGAGTGGGTGGAGAAGAGTGTCAGGAGTGATTTGTGACAGACGAGTACCTGTAAGAGTGAAAGGGAAGGTCTACAAGAGGGTAGTGAGACCAGCTATGTTATATGGGTTGGAGACAGTGGCATTGACAAAAAGGCAGGAGTTTGAGCTGGATGTGGCAGAGTTATAGATGTTAAGATTTGCACTGGGTGTGACAAGGGTGGACAGGATTAGGAGTAAGTATATTAGAGGGTCAGCCCAGGTTGGAAGGTTTGTAGACAAAGCCAGAGAGGCAAGATTACATTGGTTTGGACATGTGCTGAGAAGGGATGTGGAGTATATTGGGAAAAAGATGCTAAGGATGAAGCTACCAGGTAAAAGGAAAGGAGGAAGGCCTAAGATAAGGTTTATGGATGTGGTGAGAGAGGACATGTAGGTGGTTGGTGTGACAGAGCAAGATGCAGAGGACAGGAAGAAATGGAAACAGGGGATCCACTGTGGCGGCCCCTAATGGGAACAGCCGAAAGAAAATGATGATGATAGTGAGGACATAACAGCTATGAACACATACGTAACAAAATATGCTTAACCATTGTTACGGGCATTAATTTGTACATTAATTAAATGTGTCTGTGTACTTGTGTAGGAAAAATGATGTAAGCAAGTTATATACGTGCTTGTTTTCCACCTTGTAATGGTCCAATAGATGATAAAATTAGACTATTTCAGAAAACTACAAAATGTGCAGTAATCCGTTGCCTAGGCACTCTAAGCATCAGTGATGCACAAGGACAGTGGTTATGCAAAATTATGTAGTTAGATGTAGTAAAACATAAGTACATCTTCAAAGGACATAGTTAAGGTTATTATTTAATCATTCAATAAAATAACAACATGGGAATTGAACTTGTAATTAAGAGGGCAGTAATTGCAAAGTCCACTGAATTACCCACACAAGCAAATTCACACATCTAAAGTATCTTTATAAAACAATGTATATGATATATCTGGGTCAAGTAAATATCTGTAAAATCCGTAGGAATACTAAGGAATATGTAGAATATTGATACTTACTGTAGGGATCTACGAGCTGCCTCCACACCTTGTCAGCCCTCCTTTGAAGCTCGGCTGCATCTCTCTGATGCAGGTCATCACAGTAGTGATGAGCCTGCACTCCAGTGCAGAAAGTCCCTATCCTCCATCGGTGCTCCCTCACTATCCACTTCCACATGTCAATCATAGCTAAGTTCTGGGCCTTGTTTCATCCTCTGCTTTAATTCAACATAGACTGTCAACATCTGTGTAATCTCCTCCTCAGTCCAGTTGGGCGCACAGACATGTCGCTGCCTCCTCAAAGCTGCGATCGTGATTTGCAATTCTTTCAAATCTGAAAAACAGAAACACAGAGAAATAGTCACTGAGGTACCACTCAGTTCACAGTTAGCAATTGTCTGGTCAGTAAATGTATCAAAATCAATATTTTAAAGTGGCGTTGATGTCATGTTCTAAGATTATTGGAAGATAATGGGCATGTGCCACACATGGTACCATTTATCAATACCTATTGGGTGTTTATGCGGGACACCCTTTTTTTCAGTGTTTTACAGGGATGCATGCAAAGGGAATTGAAAAACCTTTAATTTTAATTAACCTCACTAATTATGTATCACATAAATGGTACTTAAAGCTGCCTCCTCAAAGCTGCGATCGTGATTTGCAATTCTTTCAAATCTGAAAAACAGAAACACAGAGAAATAGTCACTGAGGTACCACTCAGTTCACAGTTAGCAATTGTCTGGTCAGTAAATGTATCAAAATCAATATTTTAAAGTGGCGTTGATGTCATGTTCTAAGATTATTGGAAGATAATGGGCATGTGCCACACATGGTATCATTTATCAATACCTATTGGGTGTTTATGCGGGACACCTTTTTTTCAGTGTTTTACAGGGATGCATACAAAGGGAATTGAAAAAACTTTAATTTTAATTAACCTCACTAATTATGTATCACGGAAATGGTACTTAAAGCTGTGTACACACAAGATTCTGTGAGTCTATGTGAGAGGTACATTGGCAACTGGTGGAATTTCTGTAGTGGTAATTATTACATCTGTTAAAGTTAATCATTTCGAAAGGTACATGTTTAAAATCATATTTAATCCAAATGTTAAGTTGTACAAAATATTGTCATAAGTTCCTAGAGTGATGCTGTCTTGAAATTTATGTATACAGGTGCTGCTCTTCTAAACCGTATACTTTAGTCCCATATGCAGTTGTACTGACAGACTTCCAGTGCAAATGATAACAGTATATGCAGGAGGATTTAAGGATCATCCACAGTTCTTACGAGTAATTCCTTGCACTCTGTGGTCTCACTACAGAAACCTACAGATTATGACATTATCTGTTTCTAGTATGTGATGTTGATGTTACAGATATTTATTAAATCATGACTCCTCCATTTTGTTACTGTTACGGATATTTCTTCAATGTTGCTTCATAGGAAAGGTGTTATCAGTACTGTGTCTATTTATTATGGATCTGTACTAACTACTGATCCAAAAGTGTGACGCCACTTTCTGTAAGTTGTTTAATTGCTAAATGATTTAGTATTACAATGTGAAATACAAGCAGTGGTGGCATGATGCTGCTGTCTTTGGAACTGTATTCAGCATACATGTAATGTCAGGGGTTCTAATCCCAGTCATGAGATGAACAAATATTGCAAGTTATGTTGTATGATGCCTTTGTTGATACTTTTCACATGACATGTCAGTACTTCTCACAGATAATGTGCATACAGATGTTTGCAATGCATAGGACTGCATACTGTTTATTTTGACATATGCTGTTCATTGAATTAAATGTATAAATGTGCTCATCCATGAGTCTTATCATGTGTGTATCAATGTTTTTCAGATGACTTACTGCCCTAGGGGTGACAACTTTTCCCCCAGGAAAATGACATCATCACTGATGCTTTCAAACATGGAAGGAGACTCCTAGGCCATTCAGGGGATACTGTGTAGAGAAATGTAATATGGACGGACCTCACCAACATGATCAATGTGGTTGGAGGCAACAACCGATCCTGTGAGGCTTGTTGATGTTGTGGCTCAGGCATGATTCTTCATGTAGCCAACAGAGTCACATGTTATAAGAGGTCAAGCGATGCCACCAGTGGTGGACCACAACTCACCTTGCTGATGACATCACAATTTGTTTGGCCTCACTGCATACAGCAACAGGGGAGTGATGAATTCCTGGTGGTGGGATTGAAATGAGGGTTTCAGGATGGATATGTACATATCCACATTCAGTACAGGGATGAGTATTCTGAGGCTCACTTCATATTGCTTAAGCATGCACATTCATGTATTCCTGTGTTTGATTTACAGCAGCAGAATTGAGCCATGAACAAAATTCCACACAAAGTGGGAATGATGAATGTAAGTATAATTACATGTATTTGTAGATATGAGTTACAGACAGAGAAGTACAAACTGCAGTTGCAATGTTTATCACATTAATATTCACAGGTCCATCTACTTCAGGCTTACAGGACCAAACAGCAGGTGAGTGTATCTATACTGTTGCTATGTGCACTACCTTGTTAGTGCTTACTATACCTCTCAACTGTATTGAATTCCTCAGTATTCACCAGTTTAAAGGGCAAAATAATGAGGTGCCACGAATTTCCGAGTGGCCACTTCAATTCCTGATTTTTTTATTTTTATTTACTAGGGACAGGAAATTAAAAAAAAAATAAAAACAAAGTTCAGGCAGAGGTTTAACGAGTGAGGAAGTCGCATCAGCACCTGTCAGACACTTTCACTACAGTTTAGTTCAAGTAAAATTCAGTCGTACATCTCTAAAGCTTCATGTGGAGTCTTCTTCCAAATTTGTATTTAATTTAATGGCGATCTTCCTTTACATGTTCGTTACTGTGATTATGACAAGAACAGAGCCTGTAGAGGAAAATGAAATTACCATGAGTACTGAAATGTAGTTTTACTTTGTTTGCGGAGCACTGGCCATACCTTTCAATTGTTTCTAATATAATCAGTAACTGCTAATAATAATTACAGAAACTTTTAGAGAAAAGGTATGAAATTACAGCTCACAGCCACTTTTTCTGCCAACTAAGTTGATAATATTTAAAAGGGCCACTAATCTGAGGCCCTTCTCCATTATTATGTGTTGTATTGGCTCATGGTGGTAAAAGGTTGTGAAAGCCACCAGCCATGAAGGCATTGTTTTTTCTTTAGTTCTTTAAGAGGAGACAGTTCAAAGTAGTTATACAGTTATACTCACTTTTTTTTTCTTGGAAGCTTATCATACTCATTCCCCCAGATTTATGAAGCCTGTTATAGCATGCAGGATTAGTCTAAGAGCTATTTTTGGCAATATGGCCTACGTGTGATCCAGGAACGAGCTCCCAGGACGTGCACTTGAGCTCTTGGACTAATCCTGCACGGACTGTAAGCCTGTATGCAAATTACCCTCATTTGCAGATGAAAAACATGCAAATGAGGGTAATTTGCAATCCAGGAAGCAGGCAGCTGTCAGTGCAGGACGAGTGCAGTCTGCAGAAATGTACTCTGTTAGTAACCGAGTACATTTCTGCAAACTACAAAATGGAGCCATGGCAGCTCCAAATAAAGGCTGCATATCATTGATGAAGCATAGCAATGGCCAGGTAGAAGGCCATTGACAATGCAAAATGCGTAAAAAAGAAAAAAAAAAAACAACTTTTAAATTCCTTTCGCTGAGCTTGCCTGTTTAAGCATAGGGCAGCGGCTCACAAATGGGAATGGGGGGAAAGTAATAAAATAAACTTAAAATAAGCATTCTAACTAAAAGCAGTATTCAGCCATGCAAGACAGTGGCAGGCATAAGACAACCTGGCCAGTGAGTAATGGTTGCTAATGGGGAAGGCCCAGTATGGGACATGTAACTATGCATTAGCAGGAAATCCTATGCAAATGAAGGGAAGGACAGTGAATCCCAGATTTGCCCAGGGTGTGATGCAGGTCCCAAGAGTGTAAGAGTAGAAATAGCTGGGTGCAACACTAGGAGATAGGTGACATCATGGGCGGGTGTGTCCGGCATACTGTAAGTGGATTGGAGCCTTGTGGTTCGGGACTGCTCCTAGCACAGCACAGCTAAGCTAGAGGTGTGGCCAAACTGCCTAGCACTCCTTATAAAGTGTAAGTGGGTGTGCAGCATGCACACCAGGTTTCACAGGAAGAAATAGGAATTTAAACCAGGAAATAGCAGCTCTGTGCACATATGAGCACTCTGTCTGTGCGGGGAGTACACAGGCCTAAAAAGGGAGGCAATGGGAAGGGAAAACAGCAGTAGAAAGGTAATCAAGGAGAACTAGCTGAGCTGCCATGTGAAATGTATCAGAATCAGCTAATCACACAGGAAACAGACCAGCCCAGCCCAGAACACCACTATAAACCAAACAAACACCTACCCCCTGGTTTTTCCACACTCTGCACCACCGGTGTATACAAGCAGGAAATTTTAAAAACAAACCTACAAAATGAGAAGGGCTGCAGCAGGCAAAATAGAACAACATGTGCAAGAGGCTGAGGGTGGTGAGGATGTCAACGCTGCTGAACAACCCACAGTGAGGAGACAGAGAAGAGTGTATAGACCCAGGGTAACCTACCAGGGGCTACATGAGCTGGAGACAGTGGAGCGCTATAGGGTGGACAGAGACCTCCTCCAGCAAATTGTTGAGCTGTGCAGGCCACACCTGACATACCACACTGGCCGAGGGAACCCATCCCAGTAGATACCAAGGTATGTGAAAGCATAGGTATACTAGCCACAGGTACCTCCCAAACCACAACTGGGGATAACATGGGCATCTCACAGGCATCAGCATCCAGAGTATTCCACCAGTTCCTGGATGCCATGTCAGCACATGCCAGTGAGCACATATATTTCCTTAACACACGTGAGGTGTTTACCCGCAATATGTGTCTCTTCCACCAAACAGCTAACTACCCTGGGGTAGTGGGTGCTACAGACTGCACACACTTATGCATCAAAGCACCACCCAGTGAGAAGGGTAGGCCCTACATCAACCGCAGGGGCATCCCCTCCATCAACTGCAAGGTTGTATGTGATGCCTAGGGCATTATGTGTGCGCTGGCTGCCCTGGAAGCTATGACGATTCACACATATGGCAACTGATGCAGTTGTACCACAGATTTGCCAATGTGGACATCCCCTATGGTCACCTAGTGGAGGATGCTGGGTACCCACTGGAGGTGTGAATGATGACACCCATCAGAAATGTACACACACCTGAACAACAATGCCATAATGAGGCACACGGACAGGCCAGACATATAATAGAGTGTGTGTTTGGGATGCTCAGGTCACGGTTTCAGTATCTGGACACATCCGGTAGAGCCCTGCAGTATTCACCAGCTACATGTACTCAAATAGTAATTGTATGTGCTATGCTACACAATATGATCCTGCAGAAACAGCTGCAGCAGGAACAGCATGGGACAGGGCCACACAGCCCTCCACTAATGCCAAGGCCTGTACAGGCACAGAGTGACTCAGAGGAACAATTTGAGCCTGCCCCAGTAGGCAGAAGGGGGCATGCCCAGTATGCCCTGGCCTTGGAAAAGAGGCAATGCATAGCATATGCACTGACACAGTAGGGGCCCAGGGAATGGCACCTCTCTCTGACTCGCACAGACAGTAAAAGGTATGCCAAACATGACACTACCTGTGCCCAACCATGTATAGGGAGTGTACTATGTGCATCTGACATAGGCAGCCCTCCAGCACGATCCTCAAGTCTGGCACACCCTCAAGGTAAATCAATCAACCTGCCAATTACCAAATGGAGTTGAATGTGTTTTTACCTGGAGCTATGGTATGGATGTGGCCGGATGTTAAGGCATCAGAGAGTAGACACCCATAGTGACATCATGAGATCTGTAACACATACTGGAGTCATCATAGTAGCCAGTACTACACAGGGTGACAAGACCCACTGCAGGAAGTGGCTTGAGCGACAGGGGTGTCCATAAGAGCCACACATGCCAGTCAGGAAAGATCACATACCCAACAACAGTCTGTGCCAGCAAGACAGGTGAAGACTAACACAAACAAATGCTGTACTATGGCCTCTGAATGCGCCCTATGGGTAACCCCTCCCCCAAGCCTACAGAGACAGACCGCAGCAGGCCAGGCAGTTGGATGTAAGTTGTGAAGGCTAGGAAGTCAGAAACTAATATGTAGGTAAAAAAGCTAGGATCTGTACTACACTGGTACAAACTACCTGGACGTGATCCACATATGCAATACAGATGGACATACTGGGCATGCTCACACACTTAGAGGAATGAAGGCAATGTCAGTCAACAATATAATGAGAGGTCATACTGGGCATGCTCACACACTTAGAGGAAAGAAGGCAATGTCAGTCAACAACATACTGAGAGGTCATACTGGGCATGCTCACACATTTAAACACATGAAGGCCATGTCTGCAAACACTGGACCAGACATATCTGGAAGTTGCAGTTCTCAGTGCAGACACATGCCAGTATGCACCACTCCTGCCTTGCCGACACAGTGGATTGGAATGCAGACAAATATGTAAGGACAACACACTATAATAAGCCACAGGTACATAGATGTGTGGAAGAGGGTGACCATGACAAGGAGCCATGCGGGCCTGTCCCAACTGGCACACAGCCAAAGGGCCCCCAACACATGAGGTGCAGATGTAACCCACTGCAGATACTAGCCACCAGTACCTGTCAGCATGACAGACTATGTAGTACCTGTCAGCATGACAGACTGTGGTGTATGTGGCAGCTGTGCAAGAAGACTGTACAAGGAAATAGCCATCTAGTAGCTGTATACACGCACCTGTGACATATGACCCCATGTGTGCCCACATGTGACATGTCAACCCCTACATGAATGGGGTATGGCCCATGCACACACTTCCCTCCCCGTAGCAGTAGTATGACAAGCCTGCTGCAGTCATCCAATGTGAATTACACCTTTGGGAGAGCTATAGCTCAGTAATATGCATGGTGCATCCTATAACTGCATGCTGCTGTAGTGGCAGAGTAGTTAGGTAGTAGTACTAACCCCAGACCTGTCAATTGTGTGAGTGTGTGTTTGTGTGCGTGCCTGTCTGTCTCTGAATGTGTAGAGGGAAATGCTTGTTAGGCTACTCACAATACATATATTCAACTTTGGCAAGGCTGCTGGTGTCACTCACCTAGAAATACACCTCTGAGAAAGTGATAGCCCAGTAATTGCCTTAGCATGTTCTGTAACTGCGTGCTGCTGTAGTGTGATAAACTAGTTAGGTAGATGTTCGAACTCCAAACCTGGCAACCGTGTGTGTTTGTGTGTGAGTCTGTGTGTGTCTGAGTAGAGCGTAATGCTTTTTAGGCTACTCTCACACCATACAATGCAAATACTCTACTTTGGCAAGGCTGCTGGTGTCACCCATCTAGAAGTACACCTCTGGGAAAGTGATAGGCCAGTAATCACCATAGCACATTCTGTAACTGCATACTGCTATAGTGTGATTTCAAATGGTGGTAGTGTTCCATCTCCAGCCATGCCAGTTCCGGATGTTTTGTGTGTGTTTCAGTGTCTGTGTATGGAGCAATGCATTATAGGCTTCTCACTCACAGTACATTAAAAATACACTACTTTGGTAGTCCTGCTGATGTAATTAATTGTGAAATACACCTTTGGGGAAGATGTACTACAGTAATGTCCGTGGTGCGTAATATGACTGCGTAGTCCTGTAGTGTAGTAAACTAGTTAGGCAGGGGTTCTTTTCCCAGACATGACAGGTGTGTATGTGCCTGCATGTGTGTTTGTAACTTGTATCCTGTGTAGAG
Organism: Protopterus annectens; assembly: GCF_019279795.1. Lineage (NCBI taxonomy): Eukaryota > Metazoa > Chordata > Ceratodontiformes > Protopteridae > Protopterus > Protopterus annectens. Next base: position 515,181,466 of record NC_056731.1, read on the forward strand.
GTGGTTGTGAGTCTGTGACACCTGTGGGCAATGTGGAGGGGTTTTGCTAATTTCATTTATGGTGGCCCTACTATATGTCACAATGTCAAACATACAGGGATAACAGATGTAAATAGCTGAGAGGCTGGGGTGCAAAGCCATACCAATACATGTGACATCAAGGCCTGCCAACATACCTCCCAACCATACTGAAGAGTGGTACCCCTTCATTTCCGAGTTCTCAGCACTTTTGTTTTATGTTTTGTTTCCTGACTGACGTCATCACGTGCGTGATGACGTCAGCTCTGTGAAACAGCCTGCCTGAAGCTCAATGCGCAAGCATTTCACATTTCCATCTGAAATGCGCTCAAAATCCTTGGCAGGAATAACTACAATGTGACTCTGAGCAAGGCATCTTCCATGCTGTACTGATGGAACAGCCATTTAAAACTGCACTGCGAGCAAGGCTGGCTGGATATCTGTAGCACGAGGCACCGTTTGAATGACAAAGCAGAGTGTTGCTGCAGCTCCATTTGATATGTTGCTAACTTGCTGCTGACTGGAAAGATAGGGAAGAAGTGTGCCTATTGAACTGTCCACTTGACCATTAAGGCAGCAGAATAAGGAAGGGTCTAGCTGCAGCTTGGTTTTCTTTCTTTTGAGTGTGCTTTCCGTTTTAGATTTATAAAGACGTTTGCTTTTACTGGGAGTGTGCTAATGGCTGTAGGCAGGTTACAGGTTGCATTTCATTTTACTTTTAAAGCACTGTGTTTCAGCCTGGTTTATGGTTTTGCTTTTTGAAGAGTTTGCTTTTACTGGGAGTGTGCTAATTTACAAGTTACATTTTGGCTTGGTTGCGGTTTTAATAGCACTGTAGCTTCCTACAGGGAGTTTTATTAAGTGTGTGTTCCATTCGTTATTGCCAAAGGGATAACTATCCTTAATATTTTTTACTTAAAATTTGCCATAGGAATTTTGTTTACTTCAAAATTTAAGACTTAGCAGTTTTTTTCTGCAGATAACATAAGTATAGCTGAAGCATTGTGAAAATATGTAATTTAACAAAATATACAATCAGATTCATAAACCAAACCATGATAACTAGATCAGTTTTATAATTAAATTTTAGTACATTTCATAGCAAAACGAAATAAATAAAATAATAATCAAGGAATTTTAAAAAGTACTCCATGGTGTACAGGGTTTATGCCTGGCTAAACTAACATTTTACCTGTGTTTATTTGGCATTTGGTAGGCTTTTGCTTCTACTGAACTGCTGGATTCTGTTTATGTCTTCATGAATGCAAGAGGCCTGAACTTGTATGTATAGTATATAAAAAATAGCATTATTTTCTAGTAGTGACTAGCAATGTGACAGAGGTGGCCTACATTCTCTGGTAATTGTTGTAATCCCACCCACCCCCACAGCCAGATTGCTGTTTAATAACTTTTAAACACTTACCAGGTCACAGTCTAAGTGGAGTTTAATTTTGTGGAACTCAACAAAAGTTACCTATCCATCAGCCTTTAATTTCCTCTCATAAATGCATCTGGCCATAACTCACTACTGGGTGACTGCTAATGGCCAGCGAGGATATCCTCACCAGCCACAATGCTAGGAACACTGTTTATTCATGTTGATTACATAAGGCATAATGAAAGACCACATGTGGCAGCTGACCATGTATAACAGCTTACTGAAGAGTTGTAGTCTACTTATAGAAGCCGTTACCAGGATATTTAGCTTGGTTTACTTTCGTTTTGAGTGTGCTTTCCATTTGGGTTTTTAAAGAGTTTGCTTTTACCAGAGTATGCTAATGGCTGCAGGCAGGTTTCATTTTACAGGTGTAGGTGTGTGTGTCTGTGTGTAAAATGCCCCTGTTAAATAGGCAGGCTGGTTACAGTTACTCAGGCTGAAACCCTGTACCTTGGGTACTGGGTAGCAAGAGCCTGAATTCTTTACCCACCACCACTTGTGCTTTTTGCCTCCTATTTTTGTTCTGTTCCTCATAAAATCTGTGGTTTTCTGGATTTTTGTAGCAAATCAGTGAGAATTGAATTCACTAAATAATGACAGGCATTGGAATTTCAAGTGTCATATTCCTCAGAAAATACATGGTAACACAAAACCTATTATTCTAGCAAAGTTTATAAGATCAATATTTGAAATTTGTCCCTATATTTGAGGCTGTATTCCCCCAATATTGGCTTTGTCCGAGCTTTTTGTGCTTAAGAGGTTGAGATCTGGTGAGAAGTTGAACATAATTCACTAAATTAAGTTTATTTAAGTAACATTTAAGTTTCAGTCTTCCTATCTTTCAGGAAACACATGGTGGTAACACAGCATTTTATTCTAGCAACTTTACAAGATTATGCAAACAATGTTTAAAATGTGTCCCTGGTTTTGAGCTTTTGTCACCCTCAATAAATTTTGGCTTTTCCCAATTTCTTGTGCTGCAAAGTTGAGAGATGCAGTTGAGTGGATTTTACAAGTAGCTGAGAGCTTCAGGGGAAGAGAAATAGTGATGCTTATGCCAAGTCTGCTTGCATTGTTAGTAGCACAACAGGTAGAATACTTGCTTTTTATGCAGAAGGCTGTGGGTTCTACTCCAACAGTATGTGTAGATGTATTGCTGATACTGTGTTGTACTTTTAAAGTGGGAGGATGCTTCAGTCCTGAGAATATCCTTTTCAGCGGAGATACCTAGGCTAGTAACTATGAACCTGTTATGAGTTTGCCATCCATTCCCTATTGCAATATCTTTTTTTAATGTGACATAGGCAATTTGGGGCCATAATTTTGGTTGTCTGTTCAGTTTGCGTTTAAAAGCTGATATCCCACAATTCTTTTGGAGTGGGTGGGGCTACATAATTATGTATGCAAATTGTACGTTAATCAGCGTACAGATTTGTACCTATTTTTCATGGGCTTTGTCCAGTTTTTGATGATTCCAAGCTGAGAGGTATGCCTGCCAATCACAGTTAGCAACCCCACTGTGCCTTCACATGTGACTCACAACGGACATACCATGCCTGACAACATGCCCTGTATGGACAGATGACAGAGTCATCAGGAAATGCTGTTAGCATGCTATCAATGTAGGTGCAGGGTAAATCTGCTGACCAGTACCACTCCCTGCCACACATGGGCAATACTGGCACATCTAATGATAAGCTGTGCTCACAGCATGGGCCAGACACCCCAGGTACAGTTCCACATGCCACTGTAGATGCATGTGGGAGGTGTGCACATCCTAGACACCATCCAAGTCATGGACTAGGGAACACATACATCGCAAGTGATGCACAGCATTGGGCACACACAATAATCACCCAGGTGACTGGATGATGGATGCAGTACCCACCTGTGTGGGCAAATGCAGAAGATACAGGCCTGTGCCACAATGCAGACCATTGTCATGTGGCCTGATGCCAAGGTATACCGATCGCCTACCCTTGTATAGCCTGCTGGCACTGTTCGCCACCACACACCCATACAGACATGCACCCATGCATGTCTAAACTGGCACCCTGTGTGTTTGTGTGTGTGTTGTATGGTGTGTATGTCCACATCCACATGCACTACTGCCCCAGGGCACAGTGAAGCATGCCGCCTGATGTCTGACACCCGCTCATACTCACTGCCCATTTGACCTCCGTATGACCCATGTGGTGCATGTGTTCCCTGCACATTGATGTGTTGTGGCAATCCCACTAGTGATGAGTTGCACTCCTGGCCCTGCCAAATGAGTTAATGTGTGTGTCCCTGTGTGAGTGTGCCTGTGCTGATGATGGCACCTGTTTATGTAGACAGGCATGTGTACGACACCTACTGTATGTCTACTGTATCCCTGTTGCAGATGTCACTCACCATCACATATATGTTCTGAGTGCTCCCCACCAGATAACCCATGTGGTGCATCCAATAACAGCATCGAACTATGATAGCACTACATAGCTGTTGGGTGTTCAATACCCTGTGCTGGTACGTGTGTGACACAAACATGCCTCAGTTTTACCCTCCCACTCCTCCCTGACATGTATTCACCTCTGTCTGCCTCACCCACTCCCTCTCTGGTGGATGTGGAGGCCCACACCTGCATTGCTTAGGCAGAAGTATGTGTAATTAAAGTGATGCTCATGATCAGCTGATGGCCTCTGCACGAATTGGAGCCCTTCACTAGCCGATTGCATGTGGAACAGGTGTGGTAACATTCCCATAGCCAATTGCATGGAAACGCACTCCAATACCTGGGAACATCCTGGTGGTGTTGGCCCTAGTCTGTCACTGTGAGCAGAAACTAGAACTGTCATTTGGAAAACAGCATTTCAGATGGGTTGGGGATTTATCTCTAACAACATACACTGTGGAAAGAGGCCACAAACAGGAGGAGGATGTGCCTGACCTCACTACAGACTATAAGTGTTTCTATACTGCATATGGAGTAATGTTGGATTAACAGTGTTTGTCTGGATATGGCTGTCGTACATGTCGCAATACCTGCCATGTCAGTTCCATGTATATCAGGAATCCCCATCTGCAGGGTCATCTGCAGACTGGGCAGTGTTGTGCCTTTGGTTTCATGTGTTAGCCGCGATGCATCTATCTGTGGAATGCAGAAGGTAGTGTGAGGATTGCAGTCTGTTGATGGTGAAGACCATGACAGTTACTGACTACATATCCCTCATTTGACATATGTTGCAACAAACCCCGTTACAATGGTAGATTAATGAGGGTAGCAAAGTAACATGTCTATACTGGCCCTGTATATGTGCTGTCAGTCACACCTCTGTCAACCTTTGTGTATATGTCGTGCATGAAATGGTGCATATGTGCTGTACACCATAAACAGTGTCATCATATCTGATAACAAGCCAGTGATATATCAGAGTGCTACACATGTCATGTACAGTAGAGGTTACACTTAATGCCATAACCTGGAAATTCTATGGATGTTTGTACAGTACTGAGGTCTGTGTAATTATGGTGAATGTCAGCAGTGTGTGTATTGTTAATATGTACTACGACCTGTGTACAGACTGTGGTAGATTTCATTGTTCTAGCTCCCCTTCTATCTGATGTTGCATGCTGCCCCACTGTATGGTACCGTTTTACCTTACATGTTTGCAGGGCCATACACACACATGTCCCATACCACAGACAGCCATCAGACCAGACTGTGTAGCAACCCAGTATATATAGGATCATTCTGTGAGTGGCACATATGAGGATGATGTAGGACAGATAGTCCATATACTGTACTATTATGCTAGCGTACCATATGTGGCTGTGGCTGTGTTCACATTGGTTGTGGTTATGCACTGTCACACAGGTGTATCCTACCCTGTGCTGTGACATGGCTGTCGCCTGCTATATATGCAGGTACTATACCATGATAACCTTAGGATGTCTGTCAGTAGCCAATGGCACACATGTTATGAGCAGATGTCACCTTCCACACACGCCATGTCTGTGACAACAATCCCAACGATAATAGCAAATGTCTATTAATATACCAGCTATACATACCA